>NC_042961.1:45683339-45875839 GCF_901001165.1 Salmo trutta | reverse complement strand
GTATTAGGTATTTGTTGTGAAATTGTTAGATATTACTTGTTAGATATTACTGCACTGTTGGATCTAGAAGCACAAGCATTTCGCTACACCAGCAATAACATCTGCTAAACATGTGAATGTGACAAATAAGATTTGATTTGCTGTACAAAACAAAGTCATCAGCGATTGGATAGTTTCTAACCAAGCAGAGTATCAAAGCATTTTCTAAACGCTGCTTTAACCACCCCCTGGCCCAACCCATAGGTTTCTGGACCAATCAGAACAGTTACAATGTGTTTATGTTGTAGTGGTACTCAAATCCAGACTCATTACGGAGAAGAAACTAACGTCCATGGGTGTGGTGTAGCATTTGGTCGGAGCAAGGAGTTTGGGTAGCCAGGCAAGGAATAGGGTACAACACTCTCTGTCTTTCAACCCAATGAAACTGTGAAGTCACAGATAAGGGGGAGAATGTGATGAGGAGACATGTCTTTCTCTCCTTTTAGAGATTGTTATTAGATTACATTGATATTAGCCTTTGTGCTCCTGCCCATACCATATATACCATTATTAGACTCCATTATACTTGCATACCATATTCTTTAGGGTTAGTGTGAAATATCATTCATATGTAATTTCCCATGCATGCATTGCTTATTTTACTTTACAATTATATCACCTTAAAATTCCAGGCAGCACACAGTTATAGGATCTTTAAACCTCTTCGCTGTAAAGTCCCTTGTTTAGGGGACCTGCGTTGTTCTGGCACAGGTTCCGACCAACATTTTTGCTTATACAGTAAATCAATCTGTGGACAATGTTTTGCATTAAGTTGGGTCCCTGACTCTCACGGACACAGGAGTATGTATCTTCTGCCTGTGTGAAGCAGGATGTGAAATCTGACACCACTTGAAGCTGGGATGACCCTCCTACCATTTCATTCGCTCTTCTGACTGCCCATCATCTGTCCATTCAGAGATTGATTTATAGGCAGTAATCGAAAATAATTCATAGATTTTTTTACAAAAAAAACACTTTGTTTGACATAGACGAACAACATATATATGAGATATATATGAGATAGAAGGCGTGTTCGTACTGAGTTCAGGAAGATCTGCTAGAGCTCTGTGAGACGTTCACAGCGATGGGGGCAGACATTTTGATCATTAGAGGCCTTTAGAGAATATGCACATTCTCTCTAACACTAAATATACAAATCTGTATTTTACAGTTATAAAGAAGGTGAAATCTTATTGTCATTTTATGAATTGATTGTACAATATTTAGAAAACATATGTAATTTCAAGCCATACAGTTTTGTTGAATAAGAAATAGTACTTTGTATGACATATTTCATATATTCATATTTTTATCATATTTCTCCTGTGTTCTTGAGCTTGTGTTCTCAAAAGTGACTACACCTCAGCAATTTATAACTATTTTTACCAGAAAGGTGAGATTGTAACCTTTCTTGAGATTGTAACCTTTCTTTATGGCCCTCTCATGATAAATAATTACTTTTGGGGATTACGTAGATTACATTTAGTTACATTTTTGTTTGAGCCAGTTTGCTATAGCAGGAAAATAATCCTGCTTCACCAGGAAATGTGAATGATTATGTGGATTATAATTCATGTACATTTTTATAGGGGTTGATACATTTTTCATTAGGGCAAATCAAGTCTGAAATTTAAAAGTGGAAATTACAAACTTTAGAAGCCTTTTTAAAACTAAAATACACTACAAGTTTGCATTTCCTCATAACCAGCGTGGTAGCCAAGGAGAGATCAGTGTTCCAATAGACTAACTATTGTAATATATAGTATGCCAGGCACACACACACACACACACACACACACACACACACACACACACACACACACACACACACACACAGCTAAACCCGTCATGTCTTTTTATTTTTTCCCTTTCTCTCACAGTCTATATCTCTGTTCTCTGTTCTCTGTTCTCTCTGTGTGTCTCTCTCCCGATCACTGATGCTTCTCTCAATTATGCTGGCCTTAGCCGAGGCCAATCGCAGACTGACATTTTGTCTCACAGTTCAGCACCCGCTATTCCCAAAGGGATCAATTAAGTTCTGGCACTCTGCAAGAAAGAGCAGGAGAGCAGGTCTCTGAGTGGATTAGTTAATCAATAATATGTGGAAGTATTAAAATAGATGCATTCATACATTGATATAGGCCAGCCAGCGGAGGGGCTGCTAAATCAAGCTATCATGCTTGCCTATGGTATTGATCTGGATGGCCCGTGGTTGTGCCCCTTTTTTGTGTCACACGCACGCACACACAAACACACATATGTTCTTGGCAATGGTGAGGTGTGCAACCTTGACATAGACATGATCTTGAATTAGACTAAGCGTAGCTGAAGTTACTGATTGTTTCTAAAGATTTGCAACTGTAATCTGGACCCTTTATGATTAATAGTTGGTTTCAAATAAAGAAATGGCCACGAAACACTGTCTTTAAAAAAATCTGCTCCAGACGTTTAAGGTGTGTGTGTGTGTGTGCGCGTGTGTGTGTGTGTGTGTACATTACCATAACACTCTAATGTTATGGTTGGTTTCAGGTGGAAATTACCCTAGAAGATATTCGTCTTGTCCTTATGCAAATGATGCTTTCTAAGTCTCACAGGGACAATGTGACTAACAAGTAAGCTCATTATCATGTGACTTTGCTGCATCCCTGCACCACTGAGCTCCCATACCTTGCTAACATTTCAGCAAGGCTTTTTAGACTGAGTCTCTTAGTCTCAAAGTTTACTGTTAACGCAATTTCTGTGGGAGACATACCAATTCTTTTCCCAGAAGGTCCCTGAAGGTTTTTCACCCAATACTTACTAAGAAAGCATTGATGATTGCTTGGTTCTTCAAGACATTCATTTTCTACGAAATCTGTGACAGTAGCTTGTGTCTTGCCACAATACTTATTCAGAAAGCTGTGACCTATTGTAAAGTGTAATGAAAGCAGTTAAAATTATAGTCCCGCTATGTTGAGTTTCTATTACATTTCATTGCCAAGTGGACAAAGGCTGGTTTTTGTTGAGAATGGAGTCCGGAGTGAGATGGAGAATAAAACATGTATAGTCAGTGGGTGATACAAGGACACGCGGTTTATAAAGGGAAATAAAAACACTTAAGAGGATGCTTTCAAATGTTCATTTAACCACTACTGTTTCTAAGCGTTGAAAGTTACAAGTTTGGTGGTAATCCAAAGGAAATTCAATTGTGAAGGCCATCCATAAAGCGCTCACCATGGAGGATTTCATTATGCATTTAGAATGTATTGATGAAACATATAGGTTGGTAATAACAAAGAGATCAACATTTAGATAGGCCCATAAATATTGATGGTTAAGTCAAGAGGGGTTTCCTATATATTCATGTTTCTTTTTTCATGATAACACTGACAATAGAAAAGCCTCCACATAAAGTCAACACAAAACCAAACCTCTAATGGATACTGTGTATCCTCCAACCTCTTCCCATGTTTGAAAATCAAACCCCTTCAAAACATTACACAAACATTCATCTAGTTTGTTTATGCATGAGAGGGAACAATTTCACCCAGTTCTAGCCCTTGACAAAATAATGAGATGATTCCTATTTCCTGGACCAGGACATCCACTCTGATCAGGCCATGACATTCCAACAACATGGCCAACCAATCATAAGAAAAGTGTTGCAGTTTCTCTCCATTCTCTACCTCTGTTATGTCAATGTCCAATGTTTAGGGCCTCTGTTTCCTCGCTAGCCAGCAATATTGTTGGTCATTTGTCATTTCCTGTAAAGTCTTGAGCATGCTAATTACCTCTACACGTTTACAGTCTCAATATCCCATCAGTGAGGGAATGAGTACTGACTGCCCCATTAGTTGGGGAGGTCTCACCTGCCAGCAGTTCTTTATTGTCAGTGCTTTCTCTCTCTCCCCCTCCACCTCCTCTCTCTCTCTCTCTCTCTCCCCAACTCCCGCTCTCTTAAGCTAGGCATACATTAGACAATGCTCCAAATATTTTCATCGTTGGAGCACACAAATAAATTATTGCATAGCTGCGGGAAGTAGGGGTGCTGAGTAGAGGTGCTGAGTAGGGGTGCTGAGGGTGCTGCAGGACCCCATGATTAAAAAAAATATTTAATTCCACCAAATTAGTGCACAGGGAATCAGAGCGGAGGAAAATACTCCTCAGCACCCCCCATTACACAAGTTTGTTCACATTGCAACCTGTCGAGACCCCTCCCTGTCCTGTGATTTCCAGATGTGTCGTGGCCCACCTCCTACTTGCAACAGAGTACAAGTCACATCTTAGCAGCACCCCCCCACCCCCCCACTACACAAGACACAACCGAAAATGTCTGGCATGTCCGAAAAAAAATTGGGACATAAGATGCGATTCGGGAGTGCACAAGACTCGTAATCGCACGTCTTTCACCCGCTTACATTATGCGACGTCTTGGTCAGAGCCTACGACATTAGGATTTACCGGCGATCCCAGAAATTTGTTGTGGATCCCAAATCGCGGCTAAATCACAGTTTAATGTATGACCATCATTAGACGCCCCTGCAAATTGTCATTATTATGCACATTCAACCATATAATCAAATATTTGTATGCTAATTGGCTGTTTTCACATGGCGCCATAATTAGGGTCCGTGAGTGTGACATACAGTGGCTAATAACCCATGCAGTGCTCTCAGTAGCCACCATGCTACACAGTGTGAAAATATCCTAACCTTTTCTGATACCAGCTTTCGTAACACAAGGCTAATCTTATATTTGCAGCAGCCCTCCCCCCCAAGGCATAAGGAAGTACAGTCTATCATTGTTTTAGTGCTTCATGCAGTATATCACTCTCTTCCCTCGCTGGTCTAACTATACCCATAGTTTGACAAGAGAGTCAAGTTCATCTTCATCTCACTTTTTTTTTCAACAGAACTATTCATACATTGGGAAAGGAAGTTATTATGACTTGTTTTAACGTATGGTACTATGTGGGGTTTGTGCATAAGATCAAGTGTATCTTTTTCAGTTTCCTTTGCCCTAGCTGGCTTGGTTTTGAACCAGAGGATAAAGCTGCAGCTTTATCAGTGTCACATTCCCTTATTTTTCTCTCCAAACAGTGTGCTTTCCCCAGGCACTCCGGTCCATTGGGTTTTTATTTATTTGTTCATTTGTGATAAAATATCCATGGTCTTCACCAAAGGTCCTACTGGCCCCAAGTTCAGCTGAAATTAGAAATCTATAATTTAGTTCACGCTGCAGAAAACGCCAAGCCAAGTCAATGTTTGACAGAGGAGAGAGAGGGACCCAAGAAACAATCCCTCTCCCGTCTTGGTTGTTTAAACCGCTAGTGGCTTTTATATGTATCAAACAACAAAAGCATGGTTGAATGTACTGTAAGTGAATAATAATAAGGCCCATTGTTGTTTTTCACATATTTCTGTTATATGGAAGTGAAAATCATGCATACTAAACAAAAAATCTAAATTAACTTTTGAAATGTTTTTAGTGTTACATGCTTGAGGTAGTTAGATGTACTTTGCTGCAGGGAAGGCTTTTATTTAAAAAATACTTTCTAGTGCCCAGAACTGTACAATATGGATTCAACTGTACCGGGTTAACATGCAAACATATTTGACACAATCCTTTTATACCATCAATTAAAGGAAATATTATACACCTACTTTTTTGCTCAAGATACTGCCAGTCGGAATTGTGTTCTCAATTATCCAAGTTAGTTGGAAGTTATTGCATTTTTGGCTCCAATATTACTTGAGTGTTCATTGAGAACACTCTGGCCAATATGATCAGATATTACACCTGGGAAAACTGCTCCCTTTGAAGAAGTTTAGAGGGAAAATGAATGAAACGGAGAGAAAATGGAGACCACTATCGTGTTCTTGAGTCTCCCATTTTCATAGAGTGGTTAGTTTGTAGGTCAAACCACTATGGAGGTTTTCGTGAGAAGACCGATTTTCGGAATGTCTCATGGTCTGACTAACACCGCTCTAGCTCTGCCACCTTTCACCACAGATGCAGAAGTGCGACATCGGCGAATGCAGTGGATTGAGACGCATCCAATGCAAAAACAGATATCTCTAGGTTAAACTGACAGATTTTGATGGGGATATTGGTATTATGTTACTTAGATTGAAACACTGGTGCGGCAATCAACTCTCAGGGCTAGAAAAAAACGCTAGAAAAACTCTCCATCGCCTTCTTCAGCAACAGGTAAATAAAGATGAATGTTTTCATGGAACCTGTCATACTGCAAAGTAGATTCTTGGGTGTTCATCTCTGAAATGGACTGATACTTAGAGTGGGGGCCCTCGGGGAAGAGGAGGGTCGGACGGGGGATCAATATTAAGGCAATCATGGGGTGTTTTTGAGGTGTAGCACATCTGACCTTGGGTGGATAGATGCGTACACTGTACCGATAGAAAATATATCTCAGCTGCCTGACTGGAGTGGAGTTATTTTATGTACATGGCGGTTCACGGTGTCGTGGATCGAGGGGCAGAGACAGGCGCAAACAAGGATAGATGGCTATCGGTTTTCTGAGTTTGATTCACCACTGCCGTCTTAGGAAAAAGGTGCTATCTAGAACATAAAAGGGTTATTTGGCTGTCCCCATAGGAGAACCCTTTCTCTCCTGTCTGGTCTACCCAAGAAAGCCATTGGTCAACTGCAAAACATACAGAATGCTGCAGCACGGTACTGACCAAGACCAGATGGAGAGCACACAATACATCGGTTTTAAGGTATCTGCACTGGCTGCCTGCTAGTTTTAGAATTTATTTTAAGATTTGCCTATTGTTTTTTAAATCAATCCACGATTGTCCACCCCAATACATGTCAGACATGCTTTTAACTTATGTACCCAGTACAGTAGGTCCCTCAGGTCCTCTGGCACTGGCCTTTTAACTATCCCAAAGCCTAGGACCATGAGGCTTGGAGAGACAGCCCTTAGTTAATATGTCTACAGCCTCTGGAATAGCCTGCCAGAGAACCTGCGGGGTGCTGAAACTGTGGACATATTTAAAAGAGATCTTAAAACACACCTTTTTAGCTTTGCGTTTCCTTAGGGTGCTTTTTAGTCATTCCGTTTTTATTATTATTTTTAGTTTTTTATCCTCTTATGTTTGTGGTGTAGCAAGTATTTCAGTTTTTATGTTGATTGTTTTTCATAGTTTTTTCCTGTGAAGCTCATTGCGTTGCATTCCATGTTTAAAATGTGCTGTATAAATAAAGCTTGATTTGATTTGAATACCCCTTTTTGGTTCCATGTAGAAACCTTTTGGGTTCTACATGGAACCTAAAAGGGTTCTTCCTGAAACTAAAAAGCGTTCTGCCTGGAACCATAAAGAGTTCAATGGGGACAGCCGAGGAACCCTTTTGGATCTCTTTTTTTTTAAGAGTTTGTGCCCGGCCGGAGCTCTCACAGTATTTGTTAATCTTCAACGTGTAACTATGTCTTACTCATCAACTCATGTCATATATACAGTATTTATAAACTGGGTGGTTCGAGCCCTGAATGCTGATTGGCTGACAGCCGTGGTATATCAGACCGTATACCACAGGTAAGACCAAACATTTATTTTTACTGCTCTAATTACATTGGTAACCAGTTTATAATCGCAATAAAGCACCTCAGGGATGTGTGGTATATGGCCAATATACCACGGCTAAGGGCTGCCTAAGAACAGCCCTTTAGCTGTGGTATATTGGCATATTGGCTTTATTTCTTAAATATATACTTTTTTTGTTGAAACAAGAAGTTTTATCTGACTTCATCCAAATTCATAGTTTGGAATGTTTCTGATGGACATACAGTATCTTAATATTATGTATATGGCATGTGCAACAGATGGTATGGTATCTATATCCACAAGCCTTTCTTCAATGGCTTCACCAATAATATTTTCCAATAATAGTGGTATTAATTCAGTCATAAAAACACAGTCGTAATAGTTTTCAATTAAGTACAGTCAACTAGTAACAACCATGCAGTGTATAAAAATCAAATCAAATGTTATTTGTCACATGCGCTGAATACAACCTTACCATGAAATGCTCACTTACAAGCCCTTAACTGCGCCGCCCGAGCGGCGCAGTGGTCACTACAAATCCAGGTTCGATCCCGGACTGTGTCACAGCCGGCCACAGTCAGGAGACCCATGTGGCGGTTCACAATTGGACCAGCGTTGTCCGGGTTATGGGAGGGTTTGGCCAGCTGGGATGTCCTTGTCCCATCGCGCTCTAGCAACTCCTTGTGGCGGCCGGGCGCATGTATGCTGACTTCGGTCGCCAGCTGTATGGTGTTTCCTCTGACACATTGGTGTGGCTGGCTTCCTGGTTCAGTGAGCACATTGGTGTCACTGGGCATCTTGCGTCTGGGATTCCCTTTGTATCCTGTAATAGTTTTCAGCCACATCCAACGAGCATCAGAGCCGGTGGAGTAGGGTTGAATCTTAGTCCTGTATTGACGCTTTGCCTGTTTGATGGTTCGTCTGAGGGCATAGCAGGATTTCTTATAAGCGTCCAGATTAGTGTCCCGCACCTTGAAAGCGGCAGCTCTATCCTTTAGCTAGGTGCGGATGTTGACTGCAATCCATGGCTTCTGGTTGGGATATGTACCTACAGTCACTGTGGGGACGACGTCGTCGTCGATGCACTTTGTGGCAGCCTGCAGGGAGAGGTGAGGGGAGTGGTACTTGAGGAGAGATATCTTGCAGGTTGGTGGATCCACCCCCAAACCTTATATGGACTTCCTGCCCCAACGAGGCAAGACTGTGTATCGTTAAGCCAGGGAGTACTTGGGGATAAAGGACGAAGCAGCCTGCACAAAGGGGCAGAGGAGGAGCGAACTGAGCAGCAGCGGCGGCGGCGGCGGCGAGAAGGAGGAAAGGAAAATCTGTGTAATTACCCATGGTGACCTGGACTGTCGGATTACCCCACTTGTGTACTGGACTGGATTGGCTGAGGACCCGAGAGTGAGGAGTACCCCTGGAAAACGGAACGAACAATGAGAACAGCTTGTGGACTTGTAAGGTGATTGGTGCATTTCCACCTCTTCCCCAGTGTACCAAAACGCCTAATAAACTTCCCATTTGCATTCTATTTGTGCTACTGGTGCCTGTTTGTTATTGAACTTGGTGACGTGGAAACCCCACACCCTTGAGCCTGCTACAACTTTTTAATGAAGTCGGTGACTGAGGTGGTATACTCCTGGGTACAGAATTTCTTGTAATAAACTCCAAAAAAAGAAACGTCCTCTCACTGTCAACTGCATTTATTTTCAGCAAACTTAACATGTGTAAATAATTGTATGATTAAGACATAAGATTCAACAACTGAGACATAAACTGAACAAGTTCCACAGACATGTAACTAACAGAACTGGAATAATGTGTCCCTGAACAAAGGGGGGGTCAAAAAGTAACAGTCAGTATCTGGTGTGGCCACCAGCTGCATTAAGTACTGTAGTACGTCTACTCCTTATGGACTGCACCAGATTTGCCAGTTCTTGCTGTGAGCTGTTACCCCACTCTTCCACAAAGGCACCTGCAAGTTCCCAGACATTTCTGGGGGGGATGGCCCTAGCCCTCTGATCCAACAGGTCCCAGAAACGCTCAATGGGATTGAGATCCGGGCTCTTCACTGGCCATGGCAGAACACTGACATTTCTGTCTTTCAGGAAATCACACACAGAACGAGCAGTATGGCTGGTGGCATAGTCATGCTGGAAGGTCATGTCAGGATGAGCCTGCAGGAAGGGTACCACATGAGGAAGGAGGATGTCTTCCCTGTAACACACAGCATTGAGATTGCCTGCAATGACAACAAGCTCAGTCCGATGATGCTGTGACACACTGCTCCATTACATGACGGACCCTCCACCTCCAAATCAATCCTGCTCCAGAGTACAGGCCTCGGCATAACGTTCATTCCTTCGACAATAAACGCAAATCCGACCATCACCCCTGGTGAGACAAGATCGCGGCTCGTCGGTGAAGAGCACTTTTTGCCAGTCCTGTCTAGACCAGCGACGGTGGGTTTGTGCCTATTGTGGACAGTCTGAGAACTGATGGAGGGATTATGCGTTCCTGGTGTAACTCGGACAGTTGTTGTTGCCATCCTGTATCTGTCCCGCAGGTGTGATGTTCGGATGTACCGATCCTGTGCAGGTGTTGTTACATATAGTCTGCCACTGCGAAGACGATCAGCTGTCCATCCTGTCCCTGTAGCGCTGTCTTAGGCGTCTTACAGTACGGACATTGCAATTTATTGCCCCGGCCACATCTGCAGTCCTCATGCCTCCTTGCAGCATGCCTAAGGCACGTTCACGCAGATGAGCAGGGACCCTGGGCATCTTTCTTTTGGTGTTTTTCAGAGTCAGTAGAGAGGCCTCTTTAGTGTCCTAGGTTTTCATAACTGTGACCTTAATTGCCTACCATCTGTAAGCTGTTAGTGTCTTAACGACCGTTCCACAGGTGCATGTTCATTAATTGTTTATGGTTCATTGAACAAGCATGGGAAACAGTGTTTATACCCTTTACAATGAAGATCTGTGAAGTTATTTGGATTTTTACGAATTATCTTTGAAAGTCAGGGTCCTGAAAAGGGAATGATCCTTTTTTTGCTGAGTTTATGTACAAAATAGGACCTTTGTGTATTTTCAAAGTGTGGCATTGTGTTAAAAGGGGATTTGCAACACTAAAACCTTGTGAATAACACCTATTCTTCGCTGTGCTTTCTTTAGTGTACTTTAGTTTCTCCTATTCAATGGAACAAAGACGACAATCTCAGAACTATGAATTGTTGAACGGCTTTCATCATTTAGATGTATCATGCAGGGTAAAGGTAGGCCACCAGTCTCTTAAGCCGCAGCTTTTCAAGACAGATCTACTTTACTGCCAAATTTACCGATCCCATCATAGTCTTATGATCAGCCATTTTGATTAGGCTACCCTCGATTAGAAGATGGTTGGTTCAAATGAAGAAAGAAATCAATGATTACTATGATACTGGGGATTTATGATTATAACTGAGGACTGGTGATGGAATGCATTTTTGTGAGCAATAAATCAATTTTCTTGTGGTAAATTCCTATTTTAGTTATAAGTGACAGACTGCAGTGTGAATCCAATTTTGAGTCATCTTTATCAAAGGCTTGAACAGCCCACTGTAACCGAATTGGTCATTTGGAGTTTAGCACCTCATTTCCTGGAATAATATTCGAGGTCTAAAGTGGATTTCATTGCAGCACTGTGTCTGAAATGTCAATCATCGAGCTATTCCTGTACACTCTGGCTTGACAGATCATCAATACGGCTGATCTGATCATTCGTTAATTGATTATTAATAATCATACATGGTTCAGTGCTCAAATATCGTGGCTAACGACTTAACATTCTAACGTACAGCCAGGCATTAACCTCACTTTAAAGTCAGTTGAATAATACCACACTTTATACTGCACTTTGTGTTATCTCCTTTTGAAGAGTAGATTTCCTAGAATAGCAAACATCCAGAGGGTCCAGATTTTGAACTTAAGTTTGTCTGTATAGCATAAGAAACACTTAACAATCAGTGAGTGCAAGTCAACAGTTGAGGTGTTGATGGTGTCAAAACTGCATAAGTGGTGCTTCAACTCAGAACAGGTTTGACACTGCATAGCATATGTGACAAGAGACATCATGACATCCCAGTATTCAACCTTTCGAGACGTCAGAGTATGAGGTCGTCCTTTGTTTCGAGAGACAACAGACAGAAAGAATACTGTATGGTTCAAGAAACTTCCGAAAGCTACAACACTAAAATGAACACCAAGAATACTGCCATGCACAACATGACAATGTGATCCAATATTAAAATGATTTGATACAACTTCATTGGTTAATGTAATCTCAATCTCAACCTCAATGTCAATTGTTTCAAAGACCGTATTTGTCCAGGAATCAATTCTTGATTTTATCTGTGTCAGAGCTCTTGAATTATGTAACTTTAAATACAGGGTATTTTTATTGATATGGGCATTCAATTACATATTATGTCTTCTCCAAGCCAGCATTATTATGGTGTACTGGAAATGTAGTTTATAATACCATTTCCTTTACCTTCAGAGTAAATCTTTATTTCCCTCCTAACAATACCAGGAAGTATGAAAAACAAAATTGATGGTTATAATGATGATTATATCATGATTATGCATTTTATTTATAAAGCGCTTCACAAACCCAAAGTGCTATTGTCACGTCCTGACCAGTAAAGGGGTTATTTGTTATTATAGTTTGGTCAGGACGTGGCAGGGGGTATGTGTGTATGTAGAGGGGTGTTTGGTTTATATAATCCGGGGTTTTTGTCATTGTTCTATGTTAGTGTATTTCTATGTTCTGTCTAGTCAGTTCTATTTCTATGTTTAGGTAATTGTGGTTGGGGCCTTCAATTGGAGGCAGCTGTCTATCGTTGCCTCTGATTGAAGGTCCTATATATAGGAATGTGTTTGTCATGGGATTTGTGGGAGGTTGTTCTTCGCATAGCTGTTTGTTGCATGCAAGACTGTTTGTTGTCTGTTTATCGGTTTCTTATTTTGTTTATTAAGTGTTCACATTAAAAGTTAAATATGAGCACTCAACCTGCTGCGCCTTGGTCCATCCATTACGACGGTCGTTACAGCTATATATATATATATATATATATATATATATATATATATATGGCCTTTTTTAGATGACAATATATAAACCACCTTTACTCTTCTTGTCCCTTTGTTATGCCCTGTGATGTAGCAATATCTTTCCCTGTCCTTGTGCTTTTTCTTAGGAATAACACAATCATTTGCCATAGAAGAAATGTGTATCCAAATGCAAACTAGGAGTATTCAAGCACATTTATCTCAGTTCAGGTGAGGGTGTCAGAGTTTGGGCAAAATTAGGCATGGAACCACTTAGGCGAGCCTACTAGCCCATCTGCCTTTGCCACCTGAGAGCCGAGTCTGACAGGTGATTAATAAGAGAGCAGCTAACTGTGGAGGCTAACCTCTGTGGCATATGTCTCTTTAATGACACCAGATCACGATGCCATCTCTTCACACCTGACTGAACAGGCCTCACGTACAACACCGGGAGGTACAGATCTCCAGATATGATGAGTGGACAAAATATCTGCAGTGACATATATCAGCTCTGTATAAGGAGAGATTAAACAGCACTATTATACAAACACAAAGCACTTACGTATGATCAATTAACATTTCATTCAGTGTTGCCCAATTAGGAGAACAAATGGTTATTTTTTCCAAATAACACAACACAGTTGTTTATGCTGGTGCGTGATTGGAAATGTAATGCTGTGCATTTGTCTTCAGCAACACACTGGGGCTTTCCGTCTGTGTCCGTGTGTATTAGTCCGTATCCATTTTGGAGTTTCATTAGAACAATGACCTTAATTGATCTCAGCAGCTGTAGACGAAAACGGCTTTTATATAAAATGGGAGGCTAAATGAAATAAACATGATTCTAAGTGGTTGCCAGTGTGGAAAATACAATGGATTCGTTTCATAGATTCCATTGGTGTGTCCTTAAAGGGGAATTCTGCAGTTGGTATATTCATTTTGGGATCTTAACATTAATGCTATATTGATTCTTGAAGAATATAGCTTAGAAATGAACTGTCTAACCCCATCACAAATCAAAGTGTAAGCTTGTTTTACTCCGTTGTATGTAAGCAACATAATGGTAAACAAAAACCATATAGCTTCAAAACATGGTTCAAACTATAATTTGAATCTCATGGATGGTCAGTCCTTGCATCCATTGCTCAATCTATGAATTTGAGAGTGGTTACATTTCTCCAGTCCCATCCCTAAGCTGTTTAGTCAAAAAAATGACAGGGTGTCGGCTTTGTTGTTGTTTGAACTGCAGATTGCCGCTTTAAAGGAGGTCAAGTTTTCTTACTGCAACCCATTTTATCAAATGCAATGTAGTGCCTATTTAAGAGGGCTGGAAGTGCCAAATAATAACATTATTAATACTAGTAATAGCTAATAATATTAATAATAACAATAATAATGTATTGAATTCATTACATTTAATTAAATCATTGACTGATTACATTAAAACTGGTTTGATAAATTCAATTTGCCAGCAATATCATCAAATGAACTGGCCTTTCATCGTTTGAAATGCACATACACCAAAGTGTCAATCAAAAGGCCCCAAGATGGTGGTGGTGATGATGGTGATGATAATAAGGGTGATAATGACGATCAATGCAAAGACAAGTGTTTAAACATATTTTTATTCACACTGAGAAGTAAAGCCAGAAGGTTAATAAAACACCATGCAGTACACCTTGTCAGATCAAAAAACACCCAATAACCCTAAATATAGGCCTATCAGAATGGCGCCGGAGGAGATTGGCTGCCATTTTACGGTCTCCTAACCAATTGTGCTATTATGTGTTTTTTTTTCGCGATATTTGTAAATTATTTTGTACATAATGTTTCTGCAACCGTATCTTACGGCAGAAAAGAGCATCTAGATATCAGGACAGCGATCACTCACCTCGGATTAGACGAAGATTTTTCGTCTAATCCAACAACAGCATCAGCAAGCAGGACTCACACGATATTCTCCAAACAGGAGAATTAGGCATGGAACCACTTAGGCGGACCCGAAGAAGGCAACTAGGAAAGCTGCCGTTACCGTCAATATTACTCGCCAATGTGCAATCATTGGACAATAAACTAGATGAGGTACGATCATGAATATCCTACCAACGGGACATCAAAAACTGTAATATTCTATGTTTCACGAAATCGTGGCTGAATGACGACATGGATATTCAGCTAGCGGGAAACACGCTGCATCGGCAGGATAGAACAGCACACTCCGGTAAGACGAGGGGGGGGGGGTGATCTGTGCATATTTGTAAACAACAGCTGGTGCATGAAATTTAAGGAAGTCTCTAGATTTTGATTGCCTGAAGTAGAGTATATTGTGATAAATTGCAGGCCACACTACTTGCCTAGAGAGTTCTCAGCTATACTTTTCGTGGCTGTTTATTTACCACCACAGACAGATGCCGGCACTAAGACCGCACTCAGCCAGCTGTATAAAGAAATAAGCAAACAGGAAACCACTCACCCAGAGGTGGCACTCCTAGTGGCCGGAGACTTTAATGCAGGGAAACTTAAATCAGTTCTACCAAATCTCTATCAACATGTTAAATGTGCAACCAGAGGGAAAAAAATTCTAGATCACCTGTACTCCACACACAGAGACGCGTACAAAGTTCTCTCTCGCCCTCCATTTGGTAAATCCGACCACAACTCTATCCTCCTGATTCCTGCTTACAAGCAAAAATTAAAGCAGGAAGCACCAGTGAGCAGGAAGCACTCGGTCTATAAAAAAAATGGTCAGATGAAGCAGATGCTAAACTACAGGACTGTTTTGCTATCACAGACTGGAACATGTTCTGGGATTCTTCCGATGACATTGAGGAATACACCCCATCAGTCAGTGGCTTTATCAATAAGTACATTGAGGACGTCGTCCCCATAGTGACTGTACGTACATACACCAACCAGAAGCCATGGATTACAGGCAACATTCGCACTGAGCTAAAGGGTAGAGCTGCCGCTTTCAAGGTGCGGGACACTAATCTGGACGCTTATAAGAAATCCCACTATGCCCTGTGACGAACCATCAAACAGACAAAGCGTCAATACAGGGCTAAGATTGAATCATACTACACCGGCTCTGACGCTCGTCGGATGTGGCAAGGCTTGCAAACTATTACAGACTACAAAGGGATGCACAGCCGCGAGCTGCCCAGTGACACGAGCGTACCAGACAAGCTAAATCATTTCTATGCTCGCTTCGAGGCAAGCAACACTGAGGCATGCATGAGAGCATGTTCCGGACGACTGTGTGATCACGCTCTCCGTAGCTGACGTGAGTAAGACCTTCAAACAGGTCAACATTCTCAAGGCTGCGGGGCCAGATGGATTACCAGGACGTGTGCTCCGGGCATGTGCTGACCAACTGGCAGGTGTCTTCACTGACATTTTCAACATGTTACTGATTAAGTCTGTAATACCAACATGCTTCAAACAGACCACCATAGTCCCTGTGCCCAAGAACACCAAGGTAACCTGCCTAAATGACTACCGACCCGTAGCACTCACGTCCGTAGCCATGAAGTGCTTTGAAAGGCTGTTAATGGCTCAAATCAACACCATTATCCCAGAAACCCACTCCAATTTGCATACCGCCCAAACAGATCCACAGATGATGCAATCTCTATTGCACTCCACACTGCCCTTTCTCACCTGGACAAAAGGAACACCTATGTGAGAATGCTATTCATTAGCTACAGCTCAGCGTTCAACACCATAGTACCCTCAAAGCTCATCACTAAGCTAAGGAACCTGGGACTAAACACCTCCCTCTGCAACTGGATCCTGGACTTCCTGACGGGCCGCCTTCAGGTGGTGAGGGTAGGTAGCAACACATCTGCCACGCTGATCCTCAACACTGGAGCTCCCCAGGGGTGCGTGCTCAGTCCCCTCCTGTACACCCTGTTCACCCACGACTGCATGGCCAGGCACGACTCCAACACCATCATTAAGTTTGCTGATGACACAACAGTGGTAGGCCTGATCATCAACAACGACGAGACAGCCTATAGGGAGGAGGTCAGAGACCTGGCCGGGTGCTGCCATAATAACAACCTATCCCTCCACGTAACCAAGACTAAAAAGATGATTGTGGACTACAGGAAAAGGAGGACCGAGCACGTCCCCATTCTCATCAACGGGGCTGTAGTGGAGCAGGTTGAGAGCTTCAAATTTCTTGGTGTCCACATCAACAACAAATTAGAATGGTGCAAACACACCAAGACAGTCGTGAAGAGGGCATGACAAAGCCTATTCCCCCTCAGGAAACTAAAAAGATTTGGCATGGGTCCTGAGATCCTCAAAAGGTTCTACAGCTGCAACATCGAGAGCATCCTGACTGGTTGCATCTCTGCCTGGTACTGCAATTGCTCTGCCTCCGACCGCAAGGCACTTCAGAGGGTAGTGCGTACGGCCCAGAACATCACTGGGGCAAAGCTGCCTGCCATCCAGGACCTCTACACCAGGCAGTGTCAGAGGAAGGCCCTGAAAATTGTCAAAGACCCCAGCCACCCCAGTCATAGACTGTTCTCTCTACTACCGCATGGCAAGCGGTACCGGAGTGCCAAGTCTAGGACAAAAAGGCTTCTCAACAGTTTTTACCCCCAAGCCATAAGGCTTCTGAACAGGTAACCAAATGGTTACCCGGACTATTTGCATTGTGTTCCCTCCCCCTGCCCCCCCCCTGCTACTCTCTGTTTATCTTATATGCATAGTCACTTTAACTATACATTCATGTACATACTACCTCAATTGTCCCGACCAACCAGTGCTCCCGCACATTGGCTAACCGGGCTATCTGCATTGTGTCCCACCACCCGCCAACCCCTCTTTTTACGCTACTGCTACTCTCTGTTCATCATATATGCATAGTCACTTTAACCATACCTACATGTACATACTACCTCAATAAGCCTGACTAACCGGTGTCTGTATATAGCCTTGCTACTCTTATTTTCAAATGTCTTTTTACTGTTTTTTATTTCTTTACTTACCTACACACACACACACCTTTTTTTCTCGCACTATTGGTTAGAGCCTGTAAGTAAGCATTTCACTGTAAGGTCTACACCTGTTGTATTTGGCGCACGTGACAAATACACTTTGATTTGATTAATAATTTATGTACTCATTCATAAATGTTGACATTAGAGCCAATTTAGACCATCTAGTGAAGAACTTTGTATCCGTCCAGCTACATCGCCAGACGCCAGGGACCCCTTCATCCTCAACACAAATTTGTGACAGTAGAATAACAACCTACAATAGCTATTGTCAGAAACACCCATAAAATAAATTATGTAAAACAGAGCATCCCTGATATCTCACATTTCAATGTAATCCTTAATTGACTATGATTGGATGATTAATTAGATAACATCAGAGTAGCAGGTTCTCAGCCCATGCTAAACACATTGGGAGACCCCTCTGGTTGTTTCTCCTTAATGGTTTTTCTCGTTAAGACTGGTCTGATCTTCATGAAGACGGCCTTAAGAGAATAATAATCACCTTTCCAGTGAAACCAGATAACACCAGTAGTGTAATGATTTGTTTTCCCCCATAAGTACACTCCATTGGTGTTTGAGCAGTTGCATTTAGCATACCAAAATGCCCCATAATATTCTTATGCACAGTCGCCAGACCAAATGTCCTGGTCTTTGTCAAAGGTGGAAAATGTATGCCCATGTTGAACAGTCAGTGAGTCTCATGAGAAACAGAGCAAAATAGCCATGAATCAAATTGATATGTCATCACCATACAAAATATTGGTGAACAGTTGATCTGAAGTTCATATCGGACAAACACATTACATTTGCTCTCAGAGAGCTGTGAAGCTGGAGCAGAGCGTAGATGGGACATAAGTAGCTTTTGTGTCACTGAGAGGGGAAAACAAAAAATCTCGTCTTTCCCCCTCCTGCTCCTTCGTTTGTGAATCAAGTGACGTGCAGCTTGTAGCCGTATGCCTCCATAGTCCACAATGTCATATTAAAATACCTATCACATTACATATTTAGAAATGACAGGATGCATTTGAAAGTTTACTCCAACAACAAAAAAGAAGTAGTAATAATATATATACAGTATATACTTAATACTTAATATGCTGTTAATCAGTGATCAGTAGTTCCCTTCACTGTTTGTCTCTTCTATGTGCATTTTACTTTTCCACTCCACCTCTAATAGCTGGTGTTGACATTCAGTGTTTGCCGCTGGGGTCCTACATCTAAAATCGAGTATTAACTCCGCCCACCCAAGGAAGAACTGAGCATGTCTGTGCATGGCAGGGGCAATTTGATTGACAGTTTAGGGATATGACAGCTTTCAACAAAGTCCCACCATTCTAATTAAACACACAGTGTTTGTATTTATTATGGATCCTCATTGCCAAGGCAGCAGCTACTCTTCTTGGGATCCAGCCAAATTAAGGCAGTTATACACAATTAAAAAAACATAGCATTACATTTCACCACAGATTTTACAACACATTAAGTGTGTGCCCTCAGGCCACTACTCTTCTACCACATATCTACAACACAAAATCCATGTGTATGTGTGTGTATAGTGCGTATATTATCATGTGTGTGTGTGTGTGTATGTGTGTATGTGTGTGTCTGAGCCTGTGTATGTGTCTCTTCACAGTCCATGCTGTTCCATAAGCTGTATTGGTATCTGTTTTTTAAATCTGATTTTACTGCTTGCATGACTTACTTGATATGGAATAGAGTTCAGTGTAGTCATGGCTCTATGTAGTACTGTGCACCTCCCATTGTGTGTTCTGGACATGGAGACTGTGAAGAAACCTCTGGTGGCATGTCTTGTGGGGCATGTATGAGTGTCCAAGCTTTGTGCTAGTAGTTTAAACAGACAGCTCGGTGCATTCAACATGTCAAAACTTTTCACAAATACAAGTAGTGATAAAGTAAATCTCTCCTCTACTTTGAGACAGGAGAGACTGACATGCATATTAATGTTAGCTCTTCATGTACATTTAAGGGCCTGCCGCGCTGCCCTGTTCTAGGCCAGTTGTAATTTGTAAAAGTTGTAAAAGTCCCTCTGTCACGGGTGTCGTAGGGTTGAGACCAAAACGCAGCGGGTATATGTACACTCATCTTCTTTTATTAGGATAAAGAAGGGAAACCAAAAACAAACACGTATACAAAAACACAACGACGATAGACAGTCCTGTAAGGCATAAAGCTAAACACGGAAATAACCTCCCACAAAGTGACAGGTGAAAACAGGCTCCCTAAGTATGACTCTCAATCAGCAACAATGATGTACAGCTGTTCCTGATTGAGAGTCATACCAGGCCAACACAGAAATACAAAACTAGAACAGCCCCTTAGAAATACAAACACAAGAACATACCCAACACCCCGGAGCACATAAATCAAATACCCCTCTACAATACACACACACCCCGAACCACCTAAATCAACTACCCCCTCTACATTTACACTTACACCAATAAACCCCAGAAACACTCTACACAAAATATCCCTCTATCTAAACACATACACAAAACCATGAAAACAAATACCCTCTGCCATGTCCTGACCAAACTACAATAACAAATAGACCCCTTTACTGGTCAGGACGTGACACCCTCTTTGTGCCACCTGATCACACAGCTGGACAGTAGTCCAGGTGCGACAACACTAGGTCCTACCTGCCTTGTTGATTGTCACGTCCTGACCAGTGAAAAGGGTAATTTGCCATAGTAGAATGGTCAGTGCGTGGCAGGGGGGTTGTTTTGTGTGTTTTGGGTTTTTTTTGGTTCAAGGGGAATTTGTTCTAGTTTTCATTTTCTATGCTTCGTTTTCCATGTTTGGCCGAGTATGGTTTCCAATCAGAGGCAGGTGTCTTTCGTTGTCTCTGATTGGAAGCCATACTTAGGCAGCCTGTTTTCCTTTGGGTTTTGTGGGTGGTTGTTTTTTGTTTAGTAGGTTAGGATACCTGACAGAACTGTTTGGCTGTCGTTTGTTTTTCTTTGTGAAGTGCTTTTTTCATTAAAAAAATAAAAGATGAGCACTCAACACACTGCGCCTTGGTCTGTTCACTATGACGCCTGTGACATTGATAGCTTTGTTAAGGCAGAGCAGGGCTTTATTATGGCCAGACCTCTCCCCATCTTAGCTATTGTTGCATCAATATATTTTGATCATAATAGTTTACAATCTAAGGTTACTCCAAGCAGTTTAGTCTACTCAACTTTCTCAATTTCCACATTATTCATTGCAATATTTAATTGAGGTTTAGGGTTTAGAGAATGATTTGTCCCAAATACAATGCTTTTAGAGATTGATTGATATTTAGTACTAACTTATTTCTTGCCACCCATTCTGAAACTGACTGCAGCTCTTTGTTAAGAATGAACACGTAAACAGCTGAATAAAAAGACACAATGTTACTTTTGATTTAATGACTTACACTTCAGTTACATTGCATGAGAGGTGAGTATTTACATATTGTCACGGCTGCTCCCGCTTCCCCTCTCTTACGCTTGAGGGTGCCAGGCTGCCCATCATTACGCACACCTGTCACCATCGTTACGCGCATCAGCGCTTCATTGGACTCACCTGGCCTCCATCACTTATTGATTGCCTCCCCTATAGGTGCGCCGCGGTCTAAGGCACTGCATCTCACTGCAAGAGGAGTCACTACAGTCCCTGGTTCGAATCCAGGTGGAATCACATCCGGCCGTGATTGGGAGTCCCATAGGGCGGTGCACAATTGGCCCAGCGTCGTCCGGGTTTGGCCGGGGTAGGCCGTCATTGTAAATAAGAATTTGTACATTTGTTTCATCCCTGTGTCAGCATTAATGTCGTTATGTTTCCCTTGTCCAGACGCTGTCCGTGTTTTGTTTCATGTCTGTTATTTATTAAATATCCACTCCCTGTACTCGCTTCAGGGAGTTTTTTTGTTTTTTGTTATGGTTGGTGATGTCGGGTCTGGGTGCCGCTGCCGAAAGAACAGGGGATGCCTCAGCTGGCTTGTCAGGCTTCCATGCCTTAGCTGGCTCGAGAGGTTTTCTTGCCTCGGTTGGCTCGGCATACTCCCATTCCATGTCAGGCCTCAGCCGGTTCATCGGAGTCAGCCGGCTCGTCAGACTCCCACGCCTCAGCCGACTCGTCGGGCTGCTACGCCTCAGCCGGCTCATTAGGCTGCTACGCCTCCCATGCCTCTGCCGGCCCATCAGAGCATCATTACACACACCTGTCACCATCGTTACGAGCATCAGTGTTTCATTGGACTCACCTGGACTCCATCACCTATTGATTGCCTACCCTATATCTGTCTTCCTCAGTTTCATCCCCGTGTCAGCATTAATGTCGTTCTGCTTCCCTTGTCCAGACGCTGTCTGTGTGTTGTTTCATGTCTGTTATTTATTAAATATTCACTCCCTGTATTTGCTTCTCGTCTCCCAGCATCTGTCCTTACACATATTTATTATTTAAATTGTGATTAGGCTATATGATTTAACTTCTGTTTATTTGATTTGAAAGGTGAGTATTGTTCATTCAAGAGACTAAACTACTATTTTAAGCTTGATTTATTGCTTGCTTTTTAATTTGTTGATTGTTTCATTGATTCAATAACTTTTGCAAGTTCCACCACTCATACGCATGCATGTTGGTCATTGGGATTTGAAATGCCATTACTAAACATCTTTCCCAATGTGAAAGTAAGTGAAAGTCCTTCACTAAATGTCATCCAATAAACAACTCATCAATTAACCAACTTATTGATAAACCCCTATTTTACTTGCCAATGTACAGTGAGGGAAAAAAGTATTTGATCCCCTGCTGATTTTGTATGTTTGCCCACTGACAAAGAAATGATCAGTCTATAATTTTAATGGTAGGTTTATTTGAACAGTGAGAGACAGAATAACAACAAAAAAATCCAGAAAAACGCATGTCAAAAATTTTATAAAATGATTTGCATTTTAATGAGGGAAATAAGTATTTGACCCCTCTGCAAAACATGACTTAGTACTTGGTGGCAAAACCCTTGTTGGCAATCACAGAGGTCAGACGTTTCTTGTAGTTGGCCACCAGGTTTGCACACATCTCAGGAGGGATTTTGTCCCACTCCTCTTTGCAGATCTTCTCCAAATCATTAAGGTTTTGAGGCTGACGTTTGGCAACTCGAACCTTCAGCTCCCTCCACATATTTTCTATGGATTAAGGTCTGGAGACTGGCTAGGCACTCCAGGACCTTAATGTGCTTCTTCTTGAGCCATTCCTTTGTTGCCTTGGCCGTGTGTTTTGGGTCATTGTCATGCTGGAATACCCATCCATGACCCATTTTCAATGCCCTGGCTGAGGGAAGGAGGTTCTCACCCAAGATTTGACGGTACATGGCCCCGTCCATCGTCCCTTTAATGCGGTGAAGTTGTCCTGTCCCCTTAGCAGAAAAACACCCCCAAAGCATGTTTCCACCTCCATGCTTGATGGTGGAGATGGTGTTCTTGGGGTCATAAGCAGCATTCCTCCTCCTCCAAACACGGCGAGTTGAGTCGATGCCAAAGAGCTGCATGCATTTTGGTCTCATCTGACTACAACACTTTCACCCAGTTGTCCTCTGAATCATTCAGATGTTCCCTGGCAAACTTCAGACGGGCATGTATATGTGCTTTCTTGAGCAGGGGGACCTTGCGGGCGCTGCAGGATTTCAGTCCTTCACGGCGTAGTGTGTTACCAATTGTTTTCTTGGTGACTATGGTCCTAGCGGCCTTGAGATCATTGACAAGATCCTCCCGTGTAGTTCTGGGCTGATTCCTCACCGTTCTCATGATCATTGCAAATCCACGAGGTGAGATCTTGCATGGAGCCCCAGGCCGAGGGAGATTGACAGTTCTTTTGTGTTTCTTCCATTTGCGAATAATCACACCAACTGTTGTCACCTTCTCACCAAGCTGATTGGCGATGGTCTTGTAGCACATTCCAGCCTTGTGTAGGTCTACAATCTTGTCCCTGACATCCTTGGAGAGCTCTTTGGTCTTGGCCATGGTGGAGAGTTTGGAATCTGATTGATTGCTTCTGTGGACAGGTGTCTTTTACACAGTTAACAAACTGAGATTAGGAGCACTCCCTTTAAGAGTGTGCTCCTAATCTCAACTCAAGAGGGGGTCAAATACTTATTTCACTCATTAAAATGCTAATCAATTTATACAATTTTTGACATGCGTTTTTCTGGATTTTTGTTGTTGTTATTCTGTCTCTCACTGTTCAAATAAACCTACCATTAAAATTATAGACTGATCATTTCTTTGTCAGTGGGCAAATGTACAAAATCAGCAGGGGATCAAATACTTTTCCCCCTCACTGTAATAGGTCACAAAGCTTTGTCCCAAAGCCTATGCAATTAATCTATATTTTCAGTGAGTAGCAAGAAGTCACCTCAGTTATGAGTGACAAACATGGGATGAAGCAGGGAGCTATTAGGAGGTTCAACATTATATAAACTGTGATGGGACTGAGTGATTGATCAGATCAGGTAAGATTATTTAGGCGATACATTTAAATAGATCTACAGCAATGTGTCAGAATAACTGAAGGGGTCACTATCATGTCAAAAATGTAAACTGTAACGATACATCCATTGCATAAATGATTGCAATAAGAATTCTGCATTCCATTTGGACACTACTTAATATGGCAATTGTATGTAATTAAATATAATTATTAAATGTAAATATTAATTATTAAATAATTAAATGTATTCCACATTTTTATACACAATATGGAATTTCAGTTCTCTATCCCCGGCAATATTTGTATTTTATCATCTAAGCGCTTTTATATCTTTCTTTAGTCAAAAAGCCTTTACTACATATGTTGTTTGTGCAGGCAGACACAAGAAAGGTCAACATGAAAGACCATCAAAGCCTTTCCCTGTTATAAATAAACAGCAGGGTCTCTGCTGGGTACAGATGCCTCAACATATTGCTTCACCAAGGTACGGGCTGCTTCTAATACTGCATTCAGTGTCATCATGGACTGTCAGTTTCCAAGAACATCCTCAAAACACAACTTTGTGCACTACTATTTCATTACTAATCAGGACAGCGTAACAGTTACAATTTATCTGAAATCTGAAGTTAACACTTTTAGTTGGTACTGTATGCCACCAACAGTGTATGATAGTGGTATTTTAGCATTATTTAGCAAATGTTTTCTAAGCCTCAATTGTGTGAGGTATAATTTTGTACTGATGCAGTTGCGGACCGTTTGGCATACGCTTTTCACTCTAACAGCACTCTGGTCTTGTCTATCCGCCCTGACTAAAGCGCCCCAGAATTTATTTACTGAGCGTAAGCCATGTTAATTATTGATGACTGATTGAGATCTCCTCTTAAAAAGCACTCCTGTGGGAGAGTACTTACTTTACTGTGCAGTAAGCTATTAAAGGAGTGGCTTACAACCGCTAAGCGGGCAGGGAGATGCCGTCCAGAAATGTAAATGCTTGCAAAAATCGATTTTCAAAGACGAGATGCACATGGGCTGATAACTAGGCCAACAGTGGCCTCCGAGAGGATAAACGGGAGGGGTCATAGAGATTCAATATGCAGATGCCCTTATCTCAAACCGTTTCAAAGCTACATTAGGGTGAAAGGGAGACAAATCAAGCATTTATTTTCAATAACGCCAGTGGGGGAATCAAGACGAAGCCTAAACTGTAGTAGTGTTGGGTTGATACATCAGGCCTGACCTATTATGCGAGTAGCACGTGACACAGCGATAATTAGGCATCTGTAGGAGCGGATGGAATCCTAATGCGGTCGATGTTTCACAGGTGCTCATTCCGCATGCACAGAACACAAGGAGCGCAAGGGTTTTTAACTTCCAAGCATTTATTGTCAGTCATTAGAGATTTTTAGTTGAAGCGCGCGGATAATGGATTGAGTGTGACCTTCGCCGAATGTCATTTGGAATTGGGGGAAGTTAAATAAAAACAAAGTTTCCCGTTAATTCTGATAGGCTACTTAAAGAGAGATTAGACACATCACAGAGATGGCACTGATTACTTGAAGTCTGAAGAGAAGAGTTGAGGGAAACATGTATTGTTTTAATTGTCAGTGTATGCACCATGCACATCTTACTATGTTTTGTTATAAATATGGACTGTATGTGTTTATTGACCTGGTCCCTGTCATATGGATTCAATGTGTAGCTTGGAAATTCCACAAGGTTCGGCTCAAGGTACTATCCAGAGCATGTAAACATATTCTGCCAAGGCTTACAATTGATTCCTTCTCATAAATTAAGCAACTGATAACAGCCATTCACTCAATTGTGATTAAAAAAAAAGTTGAGCTGGATTATTATAATTTTTTAAGTAGAGTGGATTTAAAAAGCAGCTTTAGACAGCACTTGTCCATTCGTTTGTGAGATAATGTGAGGACAATATTCCCCAAACTTGACTAGTGTTTATAGATCAGCATAATGACTGGACTGGTCCAAAGTTAATTTGCATTTGTGGAGTAACCACCAATGTATGATATCAGTACCCACTCTAGTTATCTAATAAATAGAGACTTGTAGTCACCCCCAGCATATCTGGCTTCATTTGCCTCATTTGCTGCGAGGTTAATTAACACTGTCCAGGATGTCCCGACTGTCACATTCGTCTCTCACCATAGCATCCACGTCATCAGGGATTATCCTGGAACTGCCTACTTCCATCTGCAACATGTCATAAGTCAACACTTTCCCAGGCAGCGTGTAAGGGAACATTTTCATGTGGTTGTGAAATAATCTAATCAGAAAGTTTCTGGTCATTTAAAATAAATGCATGTCTCATGCCAAGTAATCAAAGACCAATATCTAGAAACACTGCTAAATGGTTAGTTCCTGACTTGTTTAAAGAAGGATCAGTCTCAGTCCAGTCTGAACAGCCATTACAGCAGGGTTCTCCAACTTTCGAATAAGTTTTTATCCAACTACAGCCAACTATAGATAATTAATTGGGTGGTTTTTTCTTAACTCAGACCCACTGTCCGTGGCCGATTCTATATATTGAATAGGGACCAACTGCGAGAAACTAGATCTTGCAGCCACCCACTGAGACTACACAACGGGCATATTCTTTGACTGTTGGGTTGGCTGCAGTTGGATAGGTGTGTAGATGTCATACTATTCCCCTAAGGAGTCTCTATCTTTGGTCCTGAAAGCTAATGAGTCTTGTATAAAACCCTTTCTCTGGCCCTGGGACAAAGAGACACAAACTTTAGAGAGAAACTCTCCAGCCCAGCAGAAGCTAGCATCCCCTGGTTTCACACCTCCGGCCCTGGCTACTCCGTTGCTAGGGGGTTGCCAAGGGCCCTTCCAGATCACTCTACCCTGTCTAGTGCCATGTGACCTGGTTAGCCAATCACAGGTTGTACTTGGTGGGAATCTCAAACCCCCCAACAAAGTCTGTGCTTTAGTTGAACTCGGGGTTGCAGAGAGACAACAGGTAATAAGAACTCTGCACCACCTCAACTCATTTCTGGACCTTCCACATGGACAATCCTCTACCATGGACTCCCTAACCGTGTGTTAGTGCATAACTGACAGCAAAACCACTATTCACTACAACACTTTCACGTATCCTTCAATTTCTAAAGCCATGTGTGTGTCTGTCTTGAGTGTGGAATGAAGTGTGAACTGTATCCATGTCTCCTACTTTCATTCTACGTCCTCTAACCTGGGCTCTGGGACAGTTCTACCTATATTTTCAACTTTCAAGACTATCACCAGTTGGTGGTGCTCTTGAAGGCTTTTGTTCCAACACTTCCTTCAAATAATCAACTAATTGTGGTCCGGAGTGGACCAATATTACTTTAATCAGGTGTGATATTGCTGGGCGGGAACAAATACCTGCACACCCAATAGCGCTCCAGAACCAAAGTTGGAGACCAACTGCATTAAATCAATGCTATCCTGAACCTCCGAGAAACTATCCTAGTGGTCCAGTTTGTTTGTGCTTTAGCCAACTTCTATCTTTGTGTTCAAATTATGACAACAACAGAATAGGGGGTCAGATGTGTCTTCAGCACCATGGCACCATTCTCTATCTCTCTCTATGTGAGTGGTGGCCTCTCTGAGCTAGCCTGGTGGAACCAGCCTGATCACTGCATTCACCATTCTATTTCACTTCACATATCTCCGAGCGGCTCTCTCTGGGGACTTCCTCTGTGAGTAGGGGACACCGACTGGCTTAATCGTATGTGACGGGTGAGTCCATATTTGCGCCAGTCCCCGAACTCAATCATGGCCACTGTGAAATCCACTACAAATTCACTGTGAATCAACTGTGTTGAGTTACAGTAAAAACAAAGCACTCACATACCTCTGTTTTCCAGTTGTTTCACAGTGGACCTGTAATAATAAGGTTTGGCTCATTGCCAATTGATCTCCTTCACAACGTGTCTGAAGCTCTCATCATTTTTACCTCAGGCAAGGCCAGACCGAAGGTTAGCTCTTTAATCTGGTAAGAGCTAATGGTAGCTTCATAGGGGCAAGTACTACCCCACCTCCCACTTCTCCCCACCCACCCCATCCGTTATTCCCATATACAGTAACCCACTTTATATCACCCAACTCAAAAACGCAGCATTTTACACCAATTAATGAATATTCAATGACTTTCCCATCCCAAAATAAAAAAAGAGACCACACACACTCAAACGTTTCACACACTGTACGATTGGGTCAAATAAATTCCTTGCCAAGCAAAATATGCAAATCCTCTTTGTCCTATAATCCAAGTGAAATTACAAGAGTTGTCAAGAATGGCACAGTCGCAGAACATTGTACCCCTTGAAATGGGGAACCAACGAATGTTCCATATGATTCAACCCACTGGGCACACACTGGTTGAATCAACATTGTTTCCACGTCATTTCAACAGGTTAGCACCTCGACCTCTGAATGCTTGGCTATGAAAAACCAACTGACATTTACTCCTGAGGTGCTGACCTGTTGCACCCTCTACAACCACTGTGATTATTATTTGACCCTGCTGGTTATCTATGAACATTTGAACATCTTGAAGAACGGTCTGGCCTTAATGGCCATGTACTCTTATAATCTTCACCCGGCACAGCCAGAACAGGACAGGCCGCCCCTCAGAGCCTGTTCCTCTCTAGGTTTCTTCCTAGGTTCCAACCATTCTAGAGAGTTTTCATAGCCACCATGCTTCTAGCCTACATCTGCATTGCTTGCTCTCTGGGGTATTAGGCTGGGTTTCTGTATAAGCACTTTGTGACATCTGCTAATGTAAAAAGGGATTTATAAATACATTAGATTGGTGAATTTGATTGAATAGCTGTTGAATTGACATCTGTGCCCAGTGGGAAGTCTCCAATAATAATATTGATTACTCATAAGCAGGTTGACGTTTATTGTCATGAGTCTGGCCCTGGAGGCCGAACTGAGTGGTTTCCGCTAGATGGGCCAGCTGCAAAGTCAAAATTGGCTATACTGTATATCGTAAAAAATCATGAAAACAAAAAATTTGCTTATAGGTCTTAATTTAAGGTTAGTGTTAGGCATTAGGGTTAGCAGTGGGTTTAGGGTTAAGTTTAGGGTTAGGGTTAGGTTTAAAATGCCTCCAGTACATGAGTCATCTCAATAAATGCCAACCTGCAACTCATAACCAGCACCTTGTTCCTGTATGGACCAAAATGGATATCACATAGCCTACGGAAACTGCATTGAACAACACTGAGTTTCACCCACTCAACTTCGACGGACAGTATACAGTACACTGCATTACTCTGGCTGATATCCAAGGCATATTTTTGCAGTAAAACTTTGAACTTTGTTAAAGTTTCAAAATAATACAAATGCATTTCATTTGTTTTGGTCCAATTTTTTTAAATGTTTCTTTATGTGAATTTTATCAACCTCACACTCAATTATCAGTTTCTTCTGTCTCACAGTCTCATCTTGTGTGTGAATGTCACAGTGACAGTGGTAAAGTTCCTCAGAGTCAATAGAATTAAACACAATAGGTCATATGTATGGATCAATGGAGCCATGAGTGATGTATTTTCAAATACGGAGTGATGCATTATGTAATTACAATAGAAAAATAGAAAAAATATTTAGCCCCCACTTTTACTCACCTCATCAAAGCGACAGCTGATGGAATTACAATATCATTTTCTAATTTTGCCACGACTGTGTTTGCAACTTTTTGTGCATATGAAAAGAAAATAAGGTAATTGTAGACACTGGGTTAAATGTACACACTGTAACTTTTATTCCAGTCAAAAGTAACTTCATATCCATGGGGGATGTCATATCCAAGGGGGGCATACATGTGTGATCCTTTCGCAAGTCACAACACATCCACAAAAGGTCAAGAGTACTTTTGGAATGTAGCTCTTGCACGTGGAGAGAGCAACCTTGGGCAGTGGATACAAAGGTTACATCGACTCTCATTGCCATAGATGCTAACAGATGGACATGTTGACAAACTCCCTTCATACAGAATATGTTTCTGTATGGGGCCAAAAAGCCGTCTGTCTTGGAACTCACTAGTTTCCAAAGCTTTAACCATGTGAAATGTATGAGAGTGGGTGAGGTATCGATAGTGTAATCTGTGTTTTCTGGCCCACTGCCTTGTCCTTCGATTTCCCATCAATTAAAAGTGTGCACTACTTGACTTGACCAATCGTTGTAATCCAGGGGTCAATTCTGTTGATACAGGATAGCTAAATAGAAAAAAACCTGTCTTTACTTTGTTAGTACTGTTGGTAGAAAAATAGATGGCCCTTTGGAGCATTTTGTAAATATGTAACTGCAAATTGGATTGGATATGTAGTAACCAGGCATTAGATTAAAGGGTCAATCTGCAGTACAAATAACAGCCACTGATTTGGTAATTATCTGAAGAATGGGGCTGGAGAATGTAACCACTCTCAAATGTATAGACAGAGCTATGGATGCAAAATGATAGTTTTAGCCATGTTTAAATGCTTTTTAGTGTTTGTGTACAAGTACATTGTTTACAACGATTGGTCAAGTCAAGTTGTGTGCACTTTCATTTGGAGTAAAAAAAGCTTATATTTTGGGTTCTTATGGGGTATGACAGTTAAACTAAGCACATGAGACATTTATAAGCTATATTCTTCAAGATTCTAAGGGTATAAATCATTCATTTAAAAGTATATATCATACATTTATATCATTAATTTAATTTAACATCATCCTTCCCTCTTTGAATAACCACATTCTCATTCTCATACACATACAAACCCATACATTGTGATAAACACACAGCTCATGCACAAATCTGATTATTACTTATTAATATTGAAACAATAACCAAACGTATTAAACACAGCAATCCATTTCTGTGTGAAAATGACAAATATTACTCTATTCCTTTGTTTCATAGGCTATTTCAAATGATAAGAAAATTAAGTCTAATGTATATTCCTATGGCTTGTTGTTTCAGTCCCCTGTGGTATGCGAACACTTGAATTATCTGTCATGTCAGATATCTGCTTTAGAAAACAGCGAATGATATTGCTTTATAACATCTACTTTAGCTGTGTTGGATTTGAATCAAAACATTGTTTTACTCATTTAAAAAACTCAATTTTCAATTTTTCAAAAATTCAGCAGGTTGCGCGCTGTTTTTTTGCCTGCACTGGTGCGCCGCAAAGGTTGAACAAGCAGTTTGCTTCCCAAGTTCACATATCCGTTTTATGCCAATATGTTATCAAAACAAGTGCCATGTTCCGCCGTGGGAGACGTTTTATATGGGTAACTAATCTAATCCATTTCTAATGGATTTATTATCGTCACAGAAATGCGGAACGTTCACGGAGAGCGGGAGAGCTAATCCTACATGGGTTAGTTGCTCTACTAGCCGGCCATCAAGTGGCTCGATAGAGTAATGCAGGTGTGTGCGCGTGTGTGAAAAGCATCTTATCTGGAACGCTGTCTTTTCCCGCGCCCACCATCTCTCTCCCCTCTCGCTTGCGCGCTCCGACCCGCTCGCTCTCCAGCCATCGCCAGGAGCAGTGTGTGGTAGGCTACAATTTGACAGCAGCAGCGCTGGCTTTCTAAAGAAAGCTTAGCTCTCACTTTTCTGTCTGTCTCATTACCGCTCTCATTGTCTTTTGCGACAGCGGGAACGGAACAGCCACCTACTCTCCTCCTCACCATTTAGTATGAATAGTATTATTATTTTTTGCTGCACACAGATGTATATTTTAGCACTTTTTGGGGGGGAACCCGATTCTAACGGAATTTGTTGTGGCTGTTTTGGTGTCTTCTCTCTTTCAGTTCACTTGGGGCCTGTATTTGGAATAAGAAAGCATTGCTGTTTCTGACTGGAGAGAAGGAAGATAAAACTCATCTGGATTTCCTAAGGAATTTTATCTGGATGCTTTGGTAAGTGGTAATTTGCGTCGCATACAAGTACTTCGGGGCAGGCTATCACACTATGTCGTTATCAATTGATAAATGCCTGTTTGTCGAGTGTACAATTACATCACGTACTTATCATTCTCCTTTTTGTCATTTAAATACAGTTACGGAGGCTTTTGAATTCATCAGCCGGTGTATATAGTAAGTAGAATTTAGACTTTTCCTCGCATTCTTTTTTTTGCAGAGATGTTGCCTACTTTTATAAATGGCGGGTTTATGAATTGTGTAAGCTATTTTAATTGCAAGTTATGTAGGCCTATTGTGACCTGATATTATTGACATGCCATGGCATAGGCACACAAAGCGCACATTTCAGCTCATCGTGGAAGTGCGATGTCGGATGCTTTTTAGACGAGCACTTGTTCACTATGCCCTTATATTATACCGTCGAAGTTATGTTATCTGTTCATAATCATATATGTTCTGCTACCTACACTCTCCACCAATTGCCAAAATGCCATTACTTCCCTTTTCAATATGTCATCTCTGCCTTACAGTTACTTATCTTAGCCTAGGCTACTTGTCTTCAGAAGAGAAGGCGGAGAGGTGGTCCATGTATGCCTATTTGTTGTCCACATGCTTAATGGAAGCGATGCTGTGATGCCCCCCTTTTTTAAGATGCAAAATATGCCTATCGCTGTGAAGTTGCGGGACATGTGTGGAAACTTCTCTTGAAATGTGCTGCTGTATGTGTTAGGGAAGCACATTTGGAGGAGGCGAGGTGTGTAGGCTATGTATGTGCAAACTTAATCACTTGGGAGTGTTAAGTTATTCCAGTGGTGTGTGTGTGTGCGCGCGCGTGCTTTCGCATGTGTGTGCATGCGTGTGCACACGCAATGAGGTGTGTGGATGGATGGGTGGTGGCTGACTGACTGAGTTTGCTGGTTCTCGCTGCTCTCCTTTTGACAGACAATGTACATGTCAGCTCTTATTGTTGAATCACTGCCGATGCATATAAAGAGCCTTGCCCACTGCTTCACTGAGAGGGGGCATGTTTGTTTTCAGTCAATCAATGTCATGTGAATCTGGACTGTTCTGATTTTGTACATTCTGTGTTGCATTCTTTTATTTTACTCAGATTAAAACAGTGTCATATGCAATGGCAGTGTATGAAATAAAAAGTAAACAAATTAAATGCCCTGATGAAACCGCTGTTGGCAGGGGCGGACTGGGACAAGAAATTGGCCCTGGAATTTCTAACACGCTGATCCATTTCTTTCCTCGAGGCCCCCACACCAGCCCATTTTTTCCCTTGACGTTCCCATTATTAGCCAGAGAATGGTCATTTTGCACACAAAAAAAACTAGTTAGACACCCACAGGCAGACTGGCCATCTGGCATTTCGGGGCAAATGCTAGATGCCAGATGGCCAGTCCGCTTGTGGCTGTTGGGCTTAACCATTGAAACCCTTGGATGGGGATGCTAAAACCACCTTTTGGTTAATATTGTGCTTCCTATACACCTAAGAGAGGCAGTTAGATGTGAAAGTGAAAGAAGGCAATGGAAAGTCATACAGCTCTCTGCTGTACTGCAGAGTGACACAGGGTTATTTGAGAATGACCGTAAAGACAATGTGATAGCCTTATTGGCATCCCTGTCCCTGGGAGATGGAGGGAGGATAGTGTTGCCCATCAATATGGACTACATGGAGTTAAGCATGATATATGCAAAATGACATGCAGGCAAGGACATATTGTCAACTGTGAATATACTATCTATCTATTTGCTTAGCTGGGCTTCAGAATGGTGAAAAAAAATCTAGTAAACTGGTAAATTGTTGGAATCATGGAAATATAATGATTATTCTAATTATATAGTTGGAATACATAACAACAAATTAAAAAGCCAGGGAGGAATTATTGTGACAGGGTAGGAACCAAAGTGTTGTTCAGTGTTTCCCAGGGGACCCTAATTACATGTTACATTACCTGTTTTCTATTGCTTCATGTAGCTAGCTAGCGCTATCTAACATGTTCATGTTTTGCCTATTCCTCTCTGATTTAGAAGATACCGTTGCACAAACAACATGCTGATCTATGCCTACACCAGCACTCTTCGACATTACATCTGATTCTCAACACGGGGGCCCCACAAGGGTGCATCCTCAGTCCCCTCCTGTAATCCCTGTATACTGACGACTGCATGGCCTCACACAGTTCCAGCTCCCGTCATCAAGTTTGTTGATGACACGACAGTAGTAGGCCTGATTAAAAACAAGAATGGGGGTCATTTCATGTCCTTCCAGCTCCATTATTCTCTAAATAGTAACACAGAAGCAAAATATAAAGTTAGTTTTGCATAGCCTATTCTAGAATCAGACAGTTTAGTAAAGTATAAATGTTTTCTGTTCTGATGGGTATCTACAACTTCAAGAAGTATATACAGGCATCATTGAAGTACAGTAAAACTCCCTGTACAATATGCCATGTGCACACCAATGTTTTACCTGGACATATTGGTACTGCAGCTCCTTCACTCTGTCACTATTCCTCTCAAATGATACCTTGTAGAGTTGTTTCATAGTCATTAGATTTTTTCCCAAAACTCTGTCTATAGTGGAAATGCTGACAGAATTGATATTTGCGAAGATATTGTTGTCATTTATGATTGCACTTTAGATCTCTCTTAGCCTGATGGAATTGTTGGCTATGAACATGTTGCAAATTTCTTGTTCTTGCTGATGGCTGATTTCTGCTGCTCTGCCACCAGCATGAGGTCATTGTGCAGTCCTATATATGACATGTAGAATTCACAAATAGATCATGTTACAGATAGTATATTGTATTCAAATTGTGCTGTATTACTGTATATTCCTCATACATATCTTATGGTACATTGTGATTTTTAGACTTGCATTTAGCTTTACAATAGTTGTAGTATTGTTGTGAAGGAAATGCTGTAACAAAAGTTAAGAACGAGTACATGTTTACTTGTTTTCCCTACGGAATGTTTGCACAATTGATGACACCGTGGACCTGTTTACATTAGGCTGTACTCTCCGACCAGCCTCTTCCATTGTAAGACCATGGTTTATGACACCGTGGACCTGTTTACATTAGGCTGTACTCTCCGACCAGCCTCTTCCATTGTAAGACCATGGTTTATGACACCGTGGACCTGTTTACATTAGGCTGTACTCTCCGACCAGCCTCTTCCATTGTAAGACCATGGATCATGACATGGTCCACACTTGTGGCTCTGATTTCATCAGAGACTCTTATTATTTGCCTTCTACCTCTTCCTCTATTCTCTTCCCCTAACACCACCACCACGCATTCTTACACATCTTCTTATTTCTCTTCCACCAGCATGTAGCTGCTGTTCAGGGTTGTGATGTTCCTCCATGTTCAAAAATGGTAGTGATTGTGCTGTGGGCAAGCTCCATATATATGCTTCCAAACTTGATTGGTTGATTGGTAAGATTGTGATTCCTATTTCATTACTATGTCAGCTGGCAGGTAATTTGCCAATTTAGCAGACATAACAAACATTCCATGTCATAGATATTTATGGAATATACATGTATGTCTGACTGATTTTGATAATTGAATGGATAATGTTGAATGCGATGGCTCACACGATGAAAGAATGTTTAGAAGTTGCGAAGAGTATGACAGTTTCACTGGGAATCAACTCATCTGTTTTATCAGCAATCCACGTGCATGTAGTTATTGGGCAAATTGTAGACAATTGTACTTCCTCTTTTGCACACGTGCCAAAACACTTGCAATTTGCTTAAATGAATAAGAAATTCAAATCTGGTGTGAACAAGAAACAAATTGTTCAGAGATTTGAATGTATTGTTTTGAAAAAAAGAATTCTCTTTCGAGAATTGAGCCAAAGCGATTGAGAAAAACTGTAAGAAACAAAGTGTAAATCCGCATTGTTGTAACCAACATCTTTTTGCATCTGACCACGCAGACAGAGTGAACGGCATGGCAAGTGCTTGTGACAACTGATCTCCTTGAGTGACAGTGGGCAGGGCTTGGAGAGGGAGAGAGACGACTCAAGTAACAAACAGAGTCAACTATGCAACTGACATTACATGCGCCGGAGCTGCATATCACATTTAACAAACCAAACGTTGAAATACCGTTATAGAAGGTAAAGTAAAAACCCAAACCGGTCTGTGCATCAATACAGGTATATAGTCAAATACGGTATACCGCCCAGCCTTAGTCAAGCATGTCTTGATAGTTGCATTGAAGTCGTCTCATCTTTGACCTTGTTTGATTGAGGGAAGTCAACTGTTCCTTTTAGCAGCACGGCAAGATCATACACATGATTGACATCTGCAACCAAGTGCCGACGTTCGCTCACTACCAGAAACGATGTTTCACACACATTTCCTTACACATCTACAGTATACAACTACAGTATATTATGTAAGATGAAAAGCAATGACTTCGAAAGCAAGCAAGAGAACAGTGAGCGTTATTTCATCATGCATGCACCAGTCAATTTCCAGCAGTACAGTAGTTTCGCTTGTGGAAACGTGCTAACAAGAACAGGAGTGTCTTACTGCCTGTGGCAACAGAGAAAAATACATAAATCCCTCACAGCAATTGGAAAACAAATTGGCATTGCAGCATATAAAGTATACACCATTACTATCTCAGCTATCGCTTCCAGGTTGAATTGCAATTTGGCTGAAGTATTCATGAGGCGACCTTTATGAGATGTAAGGGAAAGGTCAGTTTTCCCAGAGAAAGGGGATTTTCAACTTTCTTTCACTCTGTGAAATTTTTAGGAGAATGCTTTTAAGGATTAGTTCCAGGTAAGTATTTTTCCTACCATCCATTCCAGGCAGCTGCAGTCCCATTTCATAAATTGCACACCATTCAACAATTTTCTGCCATCTTTGCCCTGAGTGCTACTCCCTGAATCTATTAGCTGGCCTTGCATCCGTCATTGTTGGAGGGGGCTTTAAGCAACAAGACAGAGGGAACGCTCTTGCCCATGTGCTTGCTGAGAGGTGTGCAGTACATTAAAGTGGACCGCGATCATAAGCCCGCTGCTGGGGGACGAGCGTTAACTCCACATTTCTGCAAGGCTCTTCCCCCGCTTAATTATCCTTCAACACCGATAGCTCAACTGTGTCGAGAGAGAAGCAAGCTATAATTATGTTTTATGAAATTCTTCCAGGTGACATAATCGGGCCATGGCTAAGTGATAGCCGAGGTCACAACAGCAGCAAATAAACAAGTGTCACACTCTAATTTTACTGGTAATCGACTTCAGTATCTAAATGTTTGTTTCCATGCTGAGACAATTGTCTGAATTCATTAACGAGCAGTAAAGTGGAAGGATATGGATAATGAAATTGCCCATATTCCCAGCCACTGATAGCAGACATTATCTACAGTAGAATCATAGCATTCACTCCACAGTTACTGTACAGGCATATGTAAGGTACCACATCCGGTACTGCTATGATGTCCTCATATTGTCCTCTACATACTGTAACTAACACGCCTTGATTATCAGCTCATTCGTTATGACACATCAGATGCCCAACTCCCAGGGGACGTTTTATAATGAGGATGTACTGACAGATAATTAGATATACCTTGCGTCGGCTCTTTCAGGAAATGTTGATTCATCATTAAATAAAATGTTGCTCTCTGCTAACATGAAAGAGATAAATATCTCTCCCTCTGTCACATCACCTTATCTCTCACGGTGGTAACATTTTTATTTATTTATCCATCCGCTTCTAACACTTTTAGATGTGGCGTGTTTTCATTCGGGGGGCTGACGTCTCTCAGCCACCGTTTCCCATCACCTGAAGAGTGGCTTCTGGCTTTAAAATGGGACAAAAAATATGTGGCCCCCCCTGGTGTTGGCTCTCGGAGGCCCCTGAGCCGATTGACTTCTCAGACGGGCTCATATCACAGGGTGTTACCATTTTATGGCTAGTGGTACAACTGCTCCCAGACTTGGCAGCTGTTTTAGCCGGCCGTGCTAGTGCATTGAGAAGCTTGGGTGCCTGTGTGTGCGCGTGCCTGTGTGTGTGTGTTTGTTTTGAATGGTTGGTTGTGGTGGAGGGGCCATGTTGATTTACAGCCTGAGTCCTCGTGCTGATTCTTCAATACATACATCAGCTGTCTGGAGATGTATAGTTTGATGGATGCACATGCATCTAATCAACCATTTCGTGCACATACTGCATACAGTACACTGTGCATGATGAATTGAATTCACACACAGGCCAACAGACTTGCAGGCAGACACAAATATAACTCATTTTATCTCTGGTGTTGATTGAAAAAACTGTGTGAAATGAAACCCCTCACCTACAGTACACGTCTGCCCAAACACTTATTTATCAGTCGCTTGGCGCCACTCATAAATCAGACGTTTATTAAGTTGTTAAACGACTACTTCTGCCTATTGCAAGTGACATCAGTGCCATTAAGTCTGATGTATACGACATGCTAGGAGGGAACATGAGCTATTGCCGATGCTCCTTGCATTATTCAATTAAACAACTTGATACTTAATGACTTTTGTTAAGCCCACTTTCCCTTTATTTCCTCTCTTCTTCACCCCTCCCTCCATTCCTCGGTGGCATTGCTCTCATGAAATTTAGAAGAGCAGGGATTGATTGCAGGGATGAAGCACAGGGGAGTGAGGGAAACACTGCAGCGGATCTATGTGACTGAGGATCAATTCTCGCCTTTGCATACTGTAGAGACTTATACCATCAGACTTAAGCTTTATTCGTTACTCGGCCTGAAGTAAGGCAAGGAAACACTGTTTACTTCCAAGCATCCAAGCGTGTCAAAGGCAATAACCTATACAGCTTAACCCAAGGCATAGCATAATTTATTTGTTTGGACTCTGTCTATATCCAGTTGCCTATTATATTCAAAGCAATACAGGGATCATCAACTAGATTGAGCCGCGGGATGATTTTTTCTTGATCGGATGGTCAGGAGGCTAGAACATAATTACAAATAATTTGTAGACTGCAAATTGACCGCAAAAAGCCCAAACAGATATAATATTTGACTAAAACATAATAGTTTCAAACATGGCTTACATTTGTATATGATCACATATATCTCTATTATGTGTAGGAATACATTGCAACAGATTTCTAACATTTAAATCACTTGGAGACGATTTGCTGGTGTTTTTCCAAAAGAAAATGGGGAACCCTGCTGTATGGTTTATTAGAATATGTAAGTAAGAAGCAAGTGTAGTTGAAATTGCCAGTAGGTAATTTTAGTGGAAATTGATCTTGGCTTCTACTGAACCTGAAGGAAATGTTGTGGCTGTGTGCACTGCTCAGCACACTTTGAGCCCTGCTGAAGTGACCAGTCAATTGAATTGGTATTGTACTTTTGCTTGTTACATCATTTCACTAGAAGGCAAGTAGTGCCTCCATCCCAGGCTCAGCAAAGCATGCTTTTTAAAAAATTCACCTCAACTGAGAACTGTGGTGGATATGTTTTCCCTCCTGTAGCGGACTTTGCTTTCGCCTGAAGGATACCAGCAGCAATCTTCTGTTCACCTTTCGGTCAAACCTGACAGGATCTCCGAAAAAAACTGACGGAAAGAGAAAAGACAAGAAAAGGGGGACTTGGGAGCCTTGAGCATCACCATGTAGTCAGAATCTAGGTTTATGTGTGGTTGGTTTGAGAACTGTGCTAATTAGCGCCAAATGTTACCGTGATAGATCATGGCCACATGCTGCTGTATTAGGTGCTAGCATGGCTAATGATTTTTCCAAAGGGCAAATGTCAACCCCATCATATATTTGGACCTTCTTTATGGTCTGCATGTACAGTACGACACCAGATGTCTTTTCATGCTCCTCTGAAGGGATTATTTTGCTCCTAGCCGCTCTGAAGGTTTTCCAACGGGAGCGATATGTTGAGTGTTACCATTTTGTAATCCGTGAGGAACCGAGCAGGAGAAAGAAAGTGAGAGTGTAAAAGGAAAGAATATTGCAGGCGTGCCGAAGCCAGGCCACTCTGCACAGCTCCATGAAAGCTATGATCCCTTATTGATGTCACTTGTTAAATCCACTTCAATCAGTGTAGATGAAGGGGTTAAAGAAGGATGTTTAAGCCTTGAGACAATTGAGATATAGATTGTGTATGTGTGCCATTCAGAGCGTGAATGGGCAAGACAAAAGAGTTTTAACGGGATATGGTAGTAGGTGACCGGTTTGTGTCAAGAACTGCAACGCTGCTGTGTTTTTCACCCTCAACAGTTTCCTGTGTGTATCAAGAATGGTCCACCACCCAAAGGACATCCAGACGACTTTACACAACTATTGGAGTCAACATGGGACAGCATCCCTGTGGAATGATTTCAACACCTTGTAAAGTCCATGCCCCAATGAATTGAGGCTGTTCTGAGGGTAAAACTCAATATTAGGAAGGTGTTCTTAATGTTTTGTATATTCCATTTTTTTCCCCTTATGGTCTAGAATGACTAGCCTGCTGATACAGGTTTTGTTGGGGTTTTTACCAGGGTTGGGGTTAATTACATTTAATTTCAGCCAATTAAAAAAGGATTTGAATTGCTATTCCACTTCAATAATGGAAAAAGTTCCATTTATTTTCAATGAGAGCTTTGGAATTGTTACATTCTTGGTGGAATTGATATGATTCCTAACCCTGGTATTAACCTTTCTTCCCTCTCTGCTCTCTCTGCTCTGTCGTATCAAGTCCTGTCAGATCAATGACCAGGAAGGAGAGGGGATGGGGAAAGGATGCTATAGGAAGAGTATTGGGACGTAGCTGTTGTGCTTGCTTACCTCTCCCTACCAGCAGCCTCGGGGCTCTCAGAGCCCTATGCTCTAATTAGGCCTCAGTCATTTCACCCTCTTACTTCACGGCTGATGCTACAGGGAAGTTGTCGGTATACCAGGGCATACTAGCATTTCTTACTGACACCATGAGGGGTACATTTGGTCTTTGTTACAGAATATGTGTGCGGATAGGTTGTAGATTAAGTATGGTGGTTTTGTGGTCAGACAACTGTGTGAGAGGCTGCTGCACTGTAAGTGATTTTGGTTTTAAAGGAACGAGGAGATACTATAATTGATGGTAAACTACTGTTTTTGAATGTATTCATAGGTATTTGTATGATACATTTATTGTTAGTTTAGGTACTGATGATTTTGCATATTGTTTATTAGGCAATATGTATTCTGCTGAAACCACATAATTGCTTTAATTAAACCTTACAACGATTAACCTTAATACTGTTGCTAAATTAGATAAATGTTATAATTTTGTGACGTTAGCAGTTTCTTATAAGACAATGACTGTTCCACTTAGAATATATTTTAGTTATTAAAATCTCACCACTTTTTCAAGATAAACATTTTGAATGCATTTTAATCGTGGTTATATTGTTATTTCTATATACGTTTGTTTGACTTTACCAACATCGCAAGAGGTCTTCAGTTCTGCTCATAGCACAAATGGCCAATTTGGCATTTAAAATAGATATGGATTTCCAGGAGAGAAAATGTCCTTATCCCATGTGGCTCAGTTGGTAGAGCATGATGATTCAAATGCCAGGGTTGTGAATTTGATTCTCGGGGAAAAGTATGAAAATGTATGTACCCACTACTGTAAATCGCTCTGGATAAGCACGTCCACTAAATGACATAAATGTAAAAGATTATCCAGAGAAAATGACCTTACATAATTGAACGAGATGTTTGAAAAAGATGCGTATTTCACTGAATAGGACTCAGCAATGTAAATACAGCGGTTGCGGGCGTATCGCTGCCCATGGATTCCACTGGGCCTTAGGGTTCTTTGTCTTTGATTGCTTCGAAAAGAGGACGGTTTTTGATCATGCCCTACCTCGGACATAATGAACGACAGCTCAGAAAAAGGGAGAGTATAATCTGTACAGACACATAAGCACAGGAGATTAACCCAGCTGTCATACCACCCTGCATCCCATTGCTGGCTTGCCTCTAAGGCTAAGCAGGGTGGAGACTGGTTGATCCTTGAATGGGAGACCAGATGCTGCTGGAAGTGGTCTTCGAGGACTAGTAGGGGCTCTCTTCCCTCTGGTCTCAGAGAGACATCAATGGCCCAGGGTTATGAGTACAGGTGCTAGCCCTGGTGTCCTGGATAAATCCCCCACCTCATACTATCTCGGCCACCAAATCATCCCCAGCTTCCATTGGCTCATTCAACCTCTATCCTCCCATGTAACTTCCCCAGGTCTTTCCAGTAAAGGAGAACTCTGTAAACTTACCTGGTAAAATAAGGATTTCAGATAGAAAAAGAAAATAAAATGTGTTAGAACCAATTACATTGAACCTCTTTCAGCTCCCCCCCCTACCTTAACAGCATCCTACCAGTAGGTGATTGTCATCGGCGAGCAGTGACGAAAACGGTAAATTCAGTTTGACAGAGAGGGCTGGTCTCACACTGAGTGAAATTGAAAAGGGTTATCATAGCAGAAGGCCTAAATGTTGATGCTGGGCTACAGAGCTGCCAGGATGAATGAAGTGCAGGACATACGCTGAACAAAAATATAAACGCAACATATAAAGTGTCGGTCTGATGTTTCAGTAGTGAGCTAACATAAAAGATCCCAGACATTTTCCATATGCACAAATAGATTATGTATGTTAGTGTAGAAATATGTTTACATCCCTGTTAGTGAGCATTTCTCCATTGCCAAGATCATCCATCCATCTGACAAGTGTGGCATATCAAGAAGCTGATTAAACAGCATGATCATTACACAGGTACACCTTGTGCTGGGGACAGTAAAAGGCCACTCTAAAATGTTCAGTTTTTTCACACAACACAATGCCACAGATGTCTCAAGTTTTGAGGGAGCCTTCAATTGGTATTCTGACTGCAGGAATGTCCACCAGAGCTGTTGCCAGATAATTTTATGTTAATTTCTCTACCATAAGCTGCCTCCAACATTGTTTTAGAGAATTTGGCAGGCTTTAGCTGCAGAAAAAGAACACAATTGCATTTTATCAATGGCAATTGGAATGCACAGAGATACCGTGATGAGATCTTGAGGCCCATTGCTGTGCCATTCATCCGCCACCATCACCTCATGATAATGCACAGCCCCACAAAGATCTGTACACAATTCCTGGAATCTGAAAATGTTCCAGTTCTTCTATGGCCTGCATACTCACCAGACATGTCACCCATTATGCATTCTTGGCATTTTTTAATTGAACTATGCTAGTCAGTTAAGAACAAATTCTTATTTACAATGACTGGCTACACCGGCCAAACAGTGGACCGCCCTTTGGAACTCTCAATCACAGCAAGTTGTGAGACAGCCTGGATTTGAACCAGGGTGTCTGTAGTGACACCACTAGCACTTAGATGCAGTGCCTTAGACCGCTGTGCCACTCAGGAGCATGCGCTGGATTGATGTGTACAACAGTGTGTTCCAGTTCCCTCCACTATCCAGCAACTTCGCACAGCCTTTAAGAGGAGTGGGACAACATTCCACAGGCCACAATCAACAGCCTGATCAACTCTGCGAAGGAGATGTGTTGCGCTGCATGAGGCAAATGGTGGTCACACCAGATACTGAAAGGTTTTCTGATCCACTCCCCTATTGTTTTTTAAAGGTATCTGTGACCAACAGATGCATATCTCTATTCCCAGTCATGTGAAATCCATAGATTAGGGCCTAATGAATTTCAATTGACTGATTTCCTTATATGTACTGTAACTCAGTCAAATCTTTGAAATTGTTGCATGTTGGATTTATATTTTTGTTCAGTATATTTGAACCTTTACGGTGTCAACTTTAGATTAATATACTATATCGTAACATAAAATTAAACGGACTCTGAGACAAGAAAATCTAACAGAAAAATAAAAAATAAAACAGGAAAAAAACATGTCCATCTAGTTCAGGAGTTTTACAAGGAAAGGGAAATGGACAGACATACCGTAAGTATTTTCACAATGAAAAAAGCTAAACTTGGCTTTATCACTGCGTATACGGAGCTGAGTAGTTAGAATGACTTGTGATCATTGACAATGAGATGATTTAACGTAATCATAAACAGTCTGGGCTTTGTGCTTCGGAAGTCTCACAATCTGGACAGGCTCCTGTGTGTACAATTCACTCAATCCCACACACGCACGCACGCACGCACACACACACACACACACACACACACACACACACACACACACACACACACACACACTCTCTCATCTCCCCTCTGCTGGGCGGTTGGCTCTGGGCGCCCAGCAGATCTGGCGGCATCATGACTGAATAACAATGAGGGCTTTGGGGGATCAGTTCCCCAGGAAAGCTCCATACTTGGAAGGGTTTACGCAAGTCCCAACTTCATGAGCACTGTGCCGCCTTAAGAGGACAAACAAATGGTACCGAGGAGTTCCGACTCGCCAAAGGGGATCGCATCTGTTCACGGGCTCTCTGTTTCCACTCACACACATTCCCTGTGCTCCTACACACAAGCCTGGTATATGTGTGCTGGGTCTCACATGTGCCCATGCATGCCAGGCGTGTGTTTTTCAGCTGCTTGTTGGTGTGCAGCATCTCACCGTCACTCACTTTTCCCCCCCATTTCTGAAGATGATCATTTATTTCATGTGATTAGTGATTCACATAAGTCTATCCTTTGTGAGCTGATTCTACTCTTTTTGGCAATTTATTTGTGTTTTGTGGTGGAAAACTGAGCGGGTCGAGCATAACAGATCAACCATAACCCAGAAATATTGAGTGGGTTAATTGCCTTGCTCAGGAACAACAGATTTTTTTACCTTGTCAGCTCAGGATTTGATACAGCAACCTTTCGATTACTGGCCCAACGCTCTAACCACTAGGCTACCTGCTGTCTCTTTTGCACAAAACAAGCTTCCATTCCCCCTGTCACAAGTGGATTTATGGCTGATTAAAGAGGAAGTCGTCAACCCTGTTACAGTCAACTCTGTTACTTTATTTTGAGTTTTTTTATAAAGTTGAAAACGTGCTCTTTATGACATAATGTTAAAATGAGGTGAAATTGATTTTTTTTTGGACCAGGCTACATTTCTCAAAAGGCATCGATTTGGTGGAATGACCCACCTTTCTTTAAGCAGGGCCAGAGACATGCACGAGTCCGGCTGCTCGCGGGGCTCATTTGCTGGTCTCTTCGTTACATAATTGCACCACCGTCCCGATAAGATCCGGCCCAAAATCCCTTGCTGTTAGGTGCATTTTTAGAACAAAAAAAGAGTGTGAAGCACTCTGCATGTGTGCCGTCTGAATTCCAAAACTCAACCCATCCAAGGCTCAGCTTTTAATCAGCAGCATCTGGACTCTGGCTGCTTAGAGGAAGAAAAAATGTGAAAACAGGAGAGAGAAAAAAAGCAATTTTTGTTCTCTGTTGGTTAAGGTCATCGCATAGCGGTTTTAAAGCCAAATGGGCAAAATACAAAAGACAGGCAAAAGAGGCTATTTCAAAGTGATTTGCAAATATCCAAGATGATAGGAGACGTGACAAAAATGGACACAAAGAAAGACAAAAAAGGCCTTGGGCACTTTCTCAAACCTATTTCTTCCTGGGTGATACAACAGATACCCTTAGCTTGTTGTGTCATTCAACATAGGCCCCTAACTAATCCCCCCCCCTTTCTTCCTGTAGAGCACAGAAATACATGATAGATAACATTAGTATCCATCGAGTCGGAGGAAGGGAAAATCGATGCAAGGTGAAAATTGAATTTGCCCAAAGAGCCTTTAGGCAGAGTGCAATTTGAAAACACATATTTTATTTTCCCCTGGGCGTCTAGAGGGGTGGGAAGAGATGGACTGCAGGTCTAAGTGGGATGGAAAAACTGCAGTGGTTGAGTGAGGGTGAGGGTATGCTCTGGTGCTATGCTATGGTTGGAACTCCCCTTCTATCTAGCCTAATGTGCCTCCCCTTTGATTGCTTAATTCGGTAAGGGCCACGCGTACCTTATCGGATCATATCAAAGGTCAGAGGCATCCTGTAGACAAATCAATCTCTCCGTCTGAGGAGGTACTGAGGAAACACAAACGGAGGGAGAGACGATCCATCTAAAGGGCCAAGAGTGAACGAAGGAGGGGAGGAAGAGGGGGGTGGGGGGGGGTGAAAAAAGAAAAACGATGGCATCTGGTGCCTGGAGTGAGGTGAGGAGGAGAGTGAGAGATTGAACGGAGTTGGGGAATGTGATATGATCAGAGAGAGGGCGTTTATAGTGGTTGTGAGATAAAAGCTTTTTGGAAGTAGAGGAAGGGAGATTACAGTATGGTCATTCAAGTTGATGATGAGGCAGTTATGAATGGATGCCAGTGTCATTGACATGGTAGTTATGGTATGAATGGATTGAAGACTACCAATAAAACTGATTATGGTAAAGAGAGAACATTAATTTACGGTTGTGCTCGACTGAGGCATAATGTCATTAATTTCCTATAGTTTCTGTGTTTGACGGTATTTTCATTCATAACGGTAGTCCCAGGTAGTGGCTAATCCATTGGCTGTAAGCCTTTTTATGCCGCATTGATCCCTATTGAATATTGTTTCACTCACAGAGTGTTTTACCAGCCGACAAAGACTAACCAGTAGGCCATGAGCCATCCGTGAAACACAGATTTCTAGGACCAGTGCACATTTTCTCTTGAAAGAAATCTATCAAATTAAATACACTGCTCCAAAAAATAAAGGGAACACTAAAATAACACATCCTAGATCTGAATGAATGAAATAATCTTATTAAATACTTTTTTCTTTACATAGTTGAATGTGCTGACAACAAAATCACACAAAAATAATCAATGGAAATCCAATTTATCAACCCATGGAGGTCTGGATTTGGAGTCACACTCAAAATGAAAGTGGAAAACCACACTACAGGCTGATCCAACTTTGATGTAATGTCCTTAAAACAAGTCAAAATGAGGCTCAGTAGTGTGTGTGGCCTCCACGTGCCTGTATGACCTCCCTACAACGCCTGGGCATGCTCCTGATGAGGTGGCGGATGGTCTCCTGAGGGATCTCCTCCCAGACCTGGACTAAAGCATCCTGGATGCAACTCCTGGACAGTCTGTGGTGCAACGTGGCGTTGGTGGATGGAGCGAGACATGATGTCCCAGATGTGCTCAATTGGATTCAGGTCTGGGGAATGGGCGGGCCAGTCCATAGCATCAACGCCTTCCTCTTGCAGGAACTGCTGACACACTCCAGCCATATGAGGTCTAGCATTGTCTTGCATTAGGAGGAACCCAGGGCCAACCGCACCAGCATATGGTCTCACAAGGGGTCTGAGGATCTCATCTCGGTACCTAATGGCAGTCAGGCTACCTCTGGCGAGCACATGGAGGGCTGTGCGGCCCCCCAAAGAAATGCCACCCCACACCATGACTGACCCACCGCCAAACCGGTCATGCTGGAGGATGTTGCAGGCAGCAGAACATTCTCCACGGTTTCTCCAGACTCTGTCACGTCTGTCACATGTGCTCATCTGTGAAGAGCACAGGGCGCCAGTGGCGAATTTGCCAATCTTGGTGTTCTCTGGCAAATGCCAAACGTCCTGCACGTGTTGGGCTGTAAGCACAACCCCCACCTGTGGACGTCGGGCCCTCATACCACCCTCATGGAGTCTGTTTCTGACCGTTTGAGCAGACACATGCACATTTGTGGATGTGGCCTGCTGGAGGTCATTTTGCAGGGCTCTGGCAGTGCTCCTCCTGCTCCTCCTTGCACAAAGGTGGAGGTAGTGGTCCTGCTGCTGGGTTGTTGCCTTCCAACGGCCTCCTCCATGTCTCCTGATGTACTGGCCTGTCTCCTGGTAGCGCCTCCATGCTCTGGACACAACGCTGACAGACACAGCAAACCTTCTTGCCACAGCTCGCATTGATGTGCCATCCTGGATGAGCTGCACTACCTGAGCCACTTGTGTGGGTTGTAGACTCCGTCTCATGCTACCACTAGAGTGAAAGCACCGCCAGCATTCAAAAGTGACCAAAACATCAGCCAGGAAGCATAGGAACTGAGAAGTGGTCTGTGGTCACCACCTGCAGAACCACTCCTTTATTGGGGGTGTCTTGCTAATTGCCTATAATTTCCACCTGTTGTCTATTCCATTTGCACAACAGCATGTGACATTTATTGTCAATCAGTGTTGCTTCCTAAGTGGACAATTTGATTTCACAGAAGTGTGATTGACTTGGAGTTACATTGTGTTGTTTAAGTGTTCCCTTTATTTTTTTGAGCAGTATATATGATTGAAATGTTCTATTCATAGTCTACATCACTGTTAGCCTTATATATACTGCACAGTATAAGCTAAACGGCTCTGTGCCATAACAAACCTCTTAGAACTACCTCATTAAGATATAGTCATAATTAAACCAATGGTGCATAAACATTCTAGTGGTAGGCTGGCACTGGTCCTGGGCCAGGTTTATAGGTGATGATAAATCATCCACAGTTTATTGCTGGCAAGATGGTAAATTTGGTCCCCTGAGGGTGTAATTAGTTCAAGTATACCTGAGCACAGGGCAGCACATGTAGAATGGAGAGACCAGGGTGCCCTCTATTTCCTCCCGTAAAACTAAAACCCTCTGCGTCATCATTCACCTTAACCTGGCCTCGAGATACCAACATGGACGCTTCGTGGGAGATCATGTTTGCTCAACCACCTAAACTGCAATGAGCTACAGTGGATGAGCTACTCATTTTCTTGTCAGGTTGGTGCCCCGTCGGCCCTGGCTTTGCAAAATGTTAAGCACACTGTCCGCCACGAGAGAAAAGGCGTTTCTCAAGACGAAAAACACATCTTTGGACAAGCAAACGCTTCCTCGTTCTTCACATCGCCACACTTCGACACTGGGAGATGATAGTTTTATTTTGGTATTTTTTTGTGTGTGATTCGACGAGAACAACAGAATGTTTGTCTGCCTGCCCAAGCAAGTGGACGAACAAGGCAAGCGGCTTACAATCTGCTAATTGCTAGTCAGTCAGTCCAGCGAAATCATTGCCCGGTATCTGAAATGAGGGAAACGATAGAGTGTTCTTTTTTGCAATAGCCAAGTCACAGCAGACTAGGCCTGGGCCCAACGTGTTTTAAATGGATTACGCTAGTGTGACATTACGATTACATGCTGCTAGCAGGGACCCCGATGAGATGAATAACATTTTATAGCTTTACAGCAGATATCCCCCCCTCAACTTTGAATGTCTTTCTGTCTACCACATACAGTAGCATCACGGTCTGGGTGTGTGATCGTTTTTTTTTTGTGTGTGCGTCACAAACAGTTTTATATCTTTTTTTGTATGATTCCACTACAAATCTTAGTTTAAGAGAGCTCCAGACAGAAAATATGTTTGTGTATGTATCTTTTTTTCACCCTTTGTAATCTTTTCAAATATTTCAATGCAGACCTTTTCAGAATGTTCTGGTCATGTGACCAGTCTTGTAAAATGTTCCCCTTTTCCTTGCCATGCAGACTGTAAGGATTTGAAATTTGTCAACTGCCTCCCAGCCCACAACTCCAGGCTTTTTCTCCATACCTAACATTAAAGTAGATTTACTGTGTCCGTAAAATGTATATAGGTTCAGATTTTTTGTGAAACTCAAAGTTAGAAATACATGGCAAAATAGAAATCAAACTGGATGGGCATCACAGATAGATGGGAGGGGTTGATGGTAGCTGAAGGATGGGATTAAAAACTAACCAAAGATAGAGTTGAAGGTGGAAGTTTACATACACCTTAGCCAAATACATTTCAACTCAGTTTTTCACAATTCCTGACATTTAATCCTAGTAAAAAATCCCTGTCTTAGGTCAGTTAGGATCAACTCTTTATTTTAAGAATGTGAAATGTCAGAATAATAGTAGAGAGAATGATTTATTTCATCTTTTATTTCTATCATCACATTCCCAGTGGGTCAGAAGTTTACATACACTCAATTAGTATTTGGTAGTATTGCCTTTAAATTGTTTAACTTGGGTCAAACGTTTCGGGTAGCCTACCACAAGCTTCCCACAATAATTTGGGTGAATTTTGGCCCATTCCTCCTGACAGAGCTGGTGTAACTGAGTCAGGTTTGTAGGCCTCCTTGCTCGCACACGCTTTTTCAGTTCTTTCCACAAAATTTCTATAGCATTGAGGTCAGCGCTTTGTGATGGCCACTCCAATACCTTGACTTTATTGTCCTTAAGCCATTTTGCCACAATTTTGGAAGTATGCATGGGGTCATTGTCATTTTGGAAGACACATTTGCGACCAAGCTTTAACTTCCTGACTGATGTCTTGAGATGTTGCTTCAATATATCCACATAATTTCCCTTCCTCATTATGCCATCTATTTTGTGAAGTGCACCCGTCCCTTCTGCAGCAAAGCACCCTCACAACAGGATGCCGCGATCCCCGCGCTTCATGGTTGGGATGGTGTTCTTCGGCTTGCAAGCCTCCACCTTTTTCCTCCAAACATAACAACGGTCATAATGGCCAAACAGTTCTATTTTTGTTTCATCAGACCAGAGGACATTTCTCCAAAAAGTACGATCTTTGTCCCCATGTGCAGTTGCAAACCGTAGTCTGTTTTTTTTAAGGCGGTTTTGGAGCAGTGGCTTCTTCCTTGCTGAGTGGCCTTTCAGGTTATGTTGATATATGACTCGTTTTACTGTGGATATAGATACTTTTGTACCTGTTTCCTCCATCATCTTAACAAGGTCCTTTGCTGTTCTGGGATTGATTTGCACTGTTCACACCAAATTCCGTCCATCTCTAGTCTCCTCCCTGAGCGGTATGACGGCTGCGTGGTCCCATGGTGTTTATACTTGCGTACGATTGTTTCTACAGATGAATATGGTACCTTCAGGCGTTTGGAAATTGCTCCCAAGGGTGAACCAGACTTGTGGAGGTCTACAATTTCTTTTCTGAGGTCTTGGCTGATTTCTTTTGGATTTTCCCATGATGTCAAGCAAAGAGGCACTGAGTTTGAAGGTAGGCCTTGAAAGGTACCCCTCCAATTGACTCAAATTATGTCAATTAGCCTATCAGAAGCTTCTAAAGCCATGACATCATTTTCTGGAATTTTCCAAGCTGTTTAAAGGCACAGTCAACTTAGTGTATGTTAACTTCTGACCCACTGGAATTGTGATACAGTGAATTCTAAGTGAAATAATCTATCTGTGAACAATTGTTGGAAAAATTACTTGTGTCATGCACCGACTTGACAAAAATATAGTTTGTTAACAAAAAATTTGTGGAGTGGTTGAAAAATGACTTTTAATGACTCCAACCTAAGTGTATGAAAACTTCCGACTTCAACTGTAACTATTGTACAATACATTGTGTCTAAAAAATGTATATAGAATGTATAAGTTGTATGTAGAAGTATTGTTGTCCATTACTTTACTCCAATTAGGGGAGGGTTGGTAGAGTTAGAGGAAAATAATAAAGGAACATTTATTTAAAAGAGATACAGTGCATTCTGAAGGTATTCAGACCCATCACTTTTTCCACATTTTGTTACGTTACATCCTTATTCTAGAATTGAGGAAATTTATATTTTTCCTCATTTATCTACCCACAATACCCCATAATGACAAAGCAAAAACAGGTTGTTAGTAAACAATTTAGAAAATAGTAAAAATCAATAAAAACCCACCTGAAAACCCAACCCACCTACTCATTCAATGGTTTTTCTTTATTTTGACTATTTTCTACATTGTAGAATAATAGTGAAGACATCAAAACTATGAAATAACATATATGGAATCATGTAGTAACCAAACAAGTGTTAAACATATTTAAATAGATTTTGTATTTTAGATTCTTCAAAGTAGCCACCCTTTGCCTTGAACAAAACAAAGCAATGAAGTTGATTTACAGTATTTCCATAGCTTCTATATTTTTAACTAAAATTGGGGCCTTAAAAACGCAGATTCCCCCTCATCCATGTGCTTCACAATTCCCGTGTCCTTAGCACAACATTCCATATCCCAACCTATTCAGTATTAATATTAATATTCAGTGAATTGCTTTCCAGTCAAACCCATCCGCGTACTGTAGCTATTAGCTACCATTACATCATCCATATGGGCCGAGACCCACTGTAGGCCCACAGAAACACCTCACCTACCCCCTCACCTACCCCCTTCCTGCATTATGTACAATATGTCATAAACCTTACTGATAAAGGATGATTTAATGATGTTCCCTTAGTAAAATGTCCTCTAATTTGTAGTCAAGCTGCACAGAAAATTGTTAGATATGGCAAGGTGTGTGTGTGTGTGTGTGTATGCGCCATGCCAGCGAAGATGTCAGAGTGTGTGAGGGAGGCGGTAGCCTGCTCACCTCTTACCTCTAGAGAGACCATAAAACAAGGGGAGATACGACTACGGACGGGGTTAAACGCCAGTGTCCTCGTCCACACTGACATCAAACACACACACACAAGCGGGCACGCACACACTAACAGCCACAGATCAGACTGAAATATCAGTGTTGTTTCTTTCCATGGGATGTGATATCAGGGGTCAAGATATTACAGGACCTAAAGGTCATCCTGCTGACCTTATAATTTATTGTGGTGTCGGGAGTCCTTTGACACCTAATGCCTTTGGTAAGATCCTCCATAGATGCCCTTGAACTCACTGAAACCCGAAATTAGTCTATCAACCTTTGCATGCTCAAAATGTTATCTGACTTAGCTACATATATACTGAACAAAACGCAGCATGCAACAATTTCAAAGATTTTACTGAGTTACAGTTCATATAAGGAAATCAGTGGATCAAGCTATGGATTTCATATGAATGGGAATACAGATATGCATATGTTTGTCTTAAAAAAGGTAGGGACGTGGATCAGAAAACCAGTCAGTATCTGGTGTGACCATCACTTGCCTCATGCAGCGTGACACATCTCCTTCACATAGAGTTGATCAGGCTGTTGAAGGTGGCCTTCGGAATGTTGTCCCACTCCTCTTTAACGACTGTGCTAAGTTGATGGATTTTGGCGGGAACTGGAACACACTGTCGTGCACGTTGATCCAGAGCATCCCAAACATGCTCAATGGGTGACATGTCCGGTGAGTATGCAGGCCATGGAAGAACTGGGGCATTTACAGCTACCAGCAATTGTGTCTTTGTGGGGCCGTGCTTGGGGCTGTGCATTATCATGCTGAAACATGAGGTGATGGCGGCGGATAAATGGCACGACAATGGGCCTCAGCATCTTGTCATGGTATTTCTGTGAATTCAAATTGCCATCGATAAAATGCAATTGTGTTCGTTGTTCGTATCTTTTGCCTGCCCATACCGTAACACCACCGTAACCATGGGGCACTCTGTTCACAATGTTGACATCAGCAAACCGCTCACCGACACAACGCCATACATGTGGTCTGTGGTTGTGAGGCCGGTTAGACCTACTGCCAAATTCTCTAAAACAATGTTGGAGGCGGCTAATGGTAGCGAAATGAACATTACATTATCTGGCAACAGCTCTGGTGGACATTCTTACAGTCAGCATGCCATTTGCACTCCCCCTCAAAATTTGAGACATCTGTGACATTGTGTTGCGTGACAAAACTGCACATTTTAGTGTGGCCGTTTATTGTCCCCAGCTCAAGTTGCGCATGTGTAATGATCATGGTGTTTAAACAGCTTCTCAATGTGCCACACCTGTCAGGTGGATGGATTATCTTGGCAAATGAGAAATGCTCACTAATCGATGTAAAATGTCTGCACAAAATTTGAGAGAAATAAGCTTTTTGTGCATATGGAACATTTCTCTGATCTTTTATTTCAGCTCATGAAACATGGGTCTGACACTTTACATGTTGCGTTTTTATTTTTTGTTCAGTGTAGCTAATAACCACTGTGAGCCTGCGTCAAAAAGACATCCAAATTACTCTCTGCTGACCTACTGGACAATGTACAGTGTACATACTTTATGAATTAATGCACTGGGGGATTTGCTCCTCTATGGATTACGGTGTGGAACTCAAAGTTTGAATTGGTCTGTCACTGCGACTCAGCAGATGAGGATTGAAACCAGTGAATAATAGGCTGCCTCCACAAACCACATTATTAGAGGGAACTGACTGCCATTTCATGAAATGGATCCAAACTGTAATGATCCCATTCATTCATGATACGTCTATATCTTATATTGATTTTCAATGACATTTTCAACGGATATCGACTGAAAGTGATGGCCAACTCTCTCTCTCTTTTTCTCTCTTTCTCAATTCATTTCAATTCAAGGGGCTTTATTGGCATGGGAAACATATGTTTACATTGCCAAAGCAAGTGAAATGGATAAATAAGTGAAATAAACAATACAAATGAACAGTAAATATTACACTCACACAAGTTCCAAAAGAATAAAGACATTTCAAGTGTCATATTATGTCTATATAAAGAGTTGTAACGACGTGCAAATAGTTAAAGTAAAAAAGGGAAAATAAATAAATATAGGTTGTATTTACAATGGTATTTGTTCTTCACTGTTTGCCCTTTTCTTGTGGCAACAGGTCACAAATCTTGCTGCTGTGATTGCACACTGTGGCATTTCACCAAAAAGATATGGGAGTTTATCAAAATTTGTGGGTCTGTGTAATCTGAGGGAAATATGTGTCTCTAATATGGTCGGTCATACATTAGGCAGGAGGTTAGGAAGTGCAGCTCCTCATTTTGTGCCTCTCTCTGTCTACCTTTGTCTCTCCCTCTATCTCTCTCCCTCTCTCCCTCTCTCCCACTCACTCACACACATAACACACTTTTCTATCTCTATCTTGTGAGGGCTTATATGAGGCAGATTTGAGGAGGAAGAGACAACCTCCCCAGTTAAACAGTTAAACTACAGATTCACTTACAGTACACATTTCCCTCTTTTCTCCCACCAAGGAGCAACATTGTGCTGTAGCCAGTAACTTGGCAATAAAGAAGGCCATTGTCTGACCGTATGGTTGTGGAGTCCCTGTGAACCTCACACTGACAGAGAAAACCCTTCACCCCCATAACAATAGTCTAGGGCTGTGTCCTATATGGCAGCCTTTCCCTATATAGTGCATTACTTTTGACCTAAGGCCTACGGGAATAAGGTGCCAATTTGGGACCCACCCTATACCTAATGTGCTGTCTAGACTACAGCCTTCTATCTACCCTCCAAATCTTTTCAACGCATTACATCAGCCTACCGTATAATGACGATATTACTCTTAAATGTTGCTTCCATTGTAAAACGGCTTGATACTCTTATCTAATCCTAATTGAATGCGGTTCTCTTAATTGAAAATTATGTTTGCAAATGAGTCATTTAGCACGGGGCTTTTCCTCCCACACACAGAACATCTAGCTTTTTTTGTGATCGTTTTAATGAATGGAAGTGATTGTGTTGTATGTATTCTGAGCGTCTGCACCTGAAAGATCACTCAAAATAATCGCGGTTTACCGTCAAATATATCGTCTTCAATGGAAAGCCAGCCTTCCCTCCAAGCAAACAATAGTAATACCTCATAACAATGGGTTTGGATTTATTTTCGGTGGTTGTTTTCTTCTTTGGCATCCTTGGAGACACACAGAGGGTAGATTTTCACTTAGTTTCTCCCGGCGTCTGGTTGCCGTGTGTGTTACCAGCTATTGTGATTACAGGAGCCGGGGAGATGAGGAAATAAATTAGCATTCTGCTCCAGGCCGTGGCACAATCAAGCTGGAGTGTCTCCGCAGAGAAACACTAGCATCCAAATGTAAACTTGCATGCTGACAAAGTGTTATAATGATTCACCGTTCCTACACCGTTCCTACACCGCACACACCCTTCCCTAAACCCCCTCCCCATTCCCACCTCACCTCCCTCCCTGAACACCCTGTGCAAAGGTACATGACAAATGGGCGTTGCCCCCCCCCCCCCCCAAAAAAAGAAGACACGCCGCTGCGATTCGACATTAAACCTAGCAATCCGCCCCGGCGAGCCAGATACATTTTTGATAAACTGTCCCTGGAGTTTTATAAACATATTTTCGATAGAGAGAAAGAGCGAGAGGGAACGAGAGAGAGTGAGGGAGAGAGGGAGAGAGTGAGAGTGAGGGGGGGGTAAAAGCCACAAGATGTTTCTCCACATTAGACATACTCCGACACCGGCTGGTTTTGTGAACTTATGGGCAGGGTAGCAGCACCTGCTCCCTGGCAGCTGTAAACATTTCGGCAGGCTCTTATTCCTCCTCCTCCACTACTGGCCCCACCATCCATTTGGCCCTGCTTTGTGATTACCATAAAAGGCCCCCATTGCCTGCATAAAGATGGAGTGGGAGACCAGGGCCCAGTGGTTTCCATTAGCAAACCCCTTTTATGGGAAGGGCCAAGTATGTCCCCCGGGCGAGGCCAAAACCCTCAATACTTCGCTGCATACTCTGCCAAATAGGCTCTCTGTAATCAAGGACTCAGCTAAAAGAGGAGCTTAGGTGATATTAAATGGATATTATAACTGAAGGAGTAGATCAGTAGTTACTTGTTTTGGTAGTAGTACAGCAGCAGTAGTAGTCTTTGTACTACTAGTAGTAACAGCAGCAGTAGTAGTCCTTGTACTAGTAGCAGTAATAGCAGCAGTAGTAGAAGTAGTTCTAGTGGTAATAAAAGCAGCAGTAGTAATAGTGATAGTAGTTGTAGTGGACTTAGTTGTGGTCGTAGTGAACTTCTATGAGTAGTAATAGTTTTAGTAGTAGTAGTAGAAGTAATAGCATCAGTAGCAGTAGTAATTCCAGTAGTAATAAGAGCAGTAGTAGTACTAGTAGTAGTAGTTGTAGTGGACTAGTAATAGTTTTAGTAGTAGTAGTAGTAGTAGTAGTAGTAGTAGTAACACCATCAGCAGTAGTAGTAGTAGTTGTAGTAGTAATAACAGCAGTAGTACTATTAGTAATAGTAATAGTAGTTGTAGTGGACCTAGTTATAGTAGTAGTAGTAGTAATAGCATCAGTAGTAGTGGTAGCATTAGTAGTAGTAGTAGTAGTAATAATAATACTACTAGTAGTAGTAGTAGTAGTAGTAGTAGTGGTAATATAATCAGTAGTAGTAGTAGTTGTAGTAGTAATAACAGCAGTAGTACTATTAGTAATAGTAATAGTAGTTGTAGTGGACCTAGTTATAGTAGTAGTAGTAATAGCATCAGTAGTAGTAGTAGCATTAGTAGTAGTAGTAATAATAGTAGTAGTAGTTGTAGTAGTAGTAGTAGTAGTGGTAATATCATCAGTAGTAGTAATAATTATAGTAGTAATAACAGCAGTAGTAGCACTAGTAGGTGTAGTGGACTTCTACTAGTAGTAATAGTTTTAGTGGTAGTAGTAGTAACACCGTCAGCAGTAGCAGTTGTAGTAGTAATAGTAGAGGTAGTAGTAGTAGTAGTAGTAGTAGTAGTAGTAGCAGCAGTCGCGATAGAGCAGCAGTAATATGCTGTCTTTATGCAGTTGCTGTACTTTACGCAGTGATAGTATGATGAGGCAACATGTAGATTATTAACAGCGCCATACATCTAATGAAATAGCTTGACTTTTATTCATAGAAAATCCCCCCCTGATTTGATCCCATTCCATTTTGTCGGCAGAGATGAGGTATACAAAAGGGAAAATATGAATATCTTAACAACAAAAACATTGTGTGCCGAATGCAGATTTTTCCAACAAACAGAAATATGTTCACATACAGTAAACAATGCCAACAACCATTTTGATTTGCACCAGGCCCACGTAAAATGGATACGTGAGCTAAATAATTTCGGAATGTCATACATCACACTCGCCACTCTCCCCAAGACAAAAGATTCGAACAGGAAGGCGAATCCCAAAGGGGTTTCAGGGACTGAAACACTGACAATAATATATGCAGCACAAAAATATATTATAAAAACAATGACTTCAGATCAATGTGGCCACTTATTCCCAGTGACAGGACGGAACTATAATATACTCATTAGCAATAATGCCCCAATGAAGAGGGCTGGATGGCATTGCTTTGAATAGTTCTCCATGTGTCTGTATGCACTTAAAATTAGCATTTGCAAGTGGATTTTCTCAATCTTCTCAGCAAAGGTGTTAGAGGCGTTCTGTGACTAAATCAGTCGGCCACAGTGACAATTGCACAGGGAATGATGTGGCTTCATGAGTTTGATGAAATGCCTTCATTTCTGCAGTTACGGGCTCAAAATAATCCACTGAGGTATTGTGGGTAGTTGGCGAAAGAGGTGACAGTTTAAGAAAATATTTGTTTTCCATGCTGTTCACTCTATTCAGTCTACAGATATGTGGCATGTTATTTTACTTTCCCTGACAGGTTCAGTAGTTCAGAGTCATTTTCACCATTTTTTTCACTACTCTGGTGATGAGGATGACCAGAGTAATAGAGTACAAAAAATACAACATATTATTGGTGTATTCACAGTCGTATGCTATCCTAAAACATACCACACATTTGTTTCACACCTCAGTCAAAGGTAAAGTACCAGTCAAAAGTTTGGACAAACTTACTCATTCGAGGGTTTTTCTTCGATTTTATACATTGTAGAAAAGTAGTGAGACATCAAAACTATGACATAACACATATGGAATCATGTAGTAACCAAAAGTAGCCACCCTTTGCCTTGATGACAGCTTTGCACACTCTTGGCATTCTCTCAACCAGCTTCACCTGGAATGCTTTTCCAACCGTCTTGAAGGAGTTCCCACGTATGCTGAGCACTTGTTGGCTGCTTTTCCTTCACTCTGCAGTCCAACTCATCCCAAAATATCTCAATTGGGTTGAGGTTGGGTAATTGTGGAGGCCAGGTCATCTGACTCTATCACTCTCCTTCTTGGTCAAAATGCCCGTACACAGCCTGGAGGTGTGTTGGGTCATTGTCCTGTTGAAAAACAAATGATAGTCCCACTAAGCGCAAACCAAATGGGATGGCATATCACTGCAGAGTGCTGTGGTAGCCATGCTGGTTAAGTGTTCTTTGAATTCTAAATAAATCACAGACAGTGTCACCAGCAAAGCACACCCACACCATCACACCTCCTCCTCCATGCTTAACGTTGGGAACCACACATGCGGAGATCATCCGTTCACCTACTTTGTGTCTCAAAAAGACACGGCGGATGGAAGAAAAAATCTCAAATTTGGACTCATCAGACAAAAGGACAGATTTCCACTGGTCTAATGTCCATTGCTCCTGTTTCTTGGTACAATCAAGTCTCTTCTTCTTATTGGTGTCCTTTAGTAGTGGTTTCTTTGCAGCAATTTGACCATGAAGGCCTGAGTCATGGAGACTTCTTTGAACAGTTGATGTTGAGATGTGTCTGTTACTTTAACTCTGTGAATCATTTATTTGGGCTGCAATTTCTGAGGCTGGTAACTCTAATGAACTTATCCTCTGCATCAGAGGTAACTTTTGTGACTGCACTTGAGGAAGACATTTTCCGGATTGACTGACCTTCATGTCTTAAAATAAGATGGAGTGTCGTTTCTCTTTGCTTATTGGAGCTGTTCTTGCCATAATATGGACTTAGAATTTTACCAAGTCGTCCTATCTTCTGTATACCACCCCTACCTTGTCACAACACAACTGATTGGCTCAAACGCATTAAGGAAAGAAATTCCACAAATTAACTTTTAACAAGGCACACCTGTTAATTTAAATGCATTCCAGGTGAACCTCATGAAGCTGGTTGAGAGAATGCCAAGTGTGTGCCAAGCTGTCATCAAGGCAAAGGCTGGCTACTTAGAAGAAACTCAAATATAAAATATATTTTTAATTGCTTAACCCTTTTTTGCTTACTACATGATTCCATATGTGTTATTTAAAAGTTTTGATGTCTTCACTATTATTCTACAATGTAGAAAATAGTAAAAATATAGAAAAACCCTTAAAAGAGTAGGTGTGTCCAAACGTTTGACTGGTTCTGTTATGTCTCAGTCACAAACGAGCTCTTTCCAGCTTTCATGTTTCTCTTTTGTAAAGTATTGCCGCCTATGTCTACGCTTTCAAGATGTAAAGGCTGATTCGAGCACCAAGGAACATAAGCAGGCGTGATGGAAATGCATTACAATAGCGATAGCAATTGTCATTAGCATGGACACTCAAGGTATACACGCTGCCTTTCTTCCCTAGTGTGAAAGGGCAGGGGAAATTACAGTGTTTGTCTTTTGTCAACATCTGGCTAGGTAGCTAGCACAACAAGCCCTCATTTGATTAGGAGGAGTGCTATTGCTAACTCAACTGACGACTGCCAACGAGCGGCATTGTGGAAAGCTTGAATGCCACTCTCCAGTATGAAGGATGAGTACGGGTACATTGGTTTTCTTCTATCTGTTTCTTTCAGTCTGTGTTCGTGTATACTTTGACCTCCAGACATTCGCTTCCTGATTGACCATTGTGAGTTACACAATGACGTTTGAAGAGAAAAATACCTTCTCCCTCCCAAAGACCCATAGATATATAATACTGTTGTTATGTTTGTGTGCCTGGCTTGGCTGTCCCATTTCAACTCGATAGAAATTCAGTTGATGCATTGATGATTGTCCGTCATTCCCTATGAGAGTCATTCAATTCATCAAATAATTTTCTGTATTTACTGGCATTGACATGGAATTGAATCCTCACAATGGGGTGTGCCTTAATTTGATTATATCCCCCTCCCCATATTTTGTTTTGAAGTTCATTGGGTAGAGACAGTGGGAAAATGACAGGAAAGTAAGGAGAGAGAAAGTGAGTGTACAAATGACAATGAGTCGGTTTCGAAACAACGCCAACACTGACGTGATCTGAGGGAAGCAGCAATAACTAGATCACTCCAGGCCACCTCATTCATTTCTAGGCTACTGTCCCATGTAAATCGAGTGACCACTGAGCCATTTCTGGTTTCTGCAGTCATGAAGGGTCTGCGGTCACTCAGAGCGAAACGCCGCAGTCCTGTGTCATTCACCAAAGACAAATAGGATGTACTCATGCCTTCTACAGAGAGAAATGCATTGAGTCTTCCTGACCGCGTATGTTACAGAGGTCTCTTTTAAATCAATACTTTTCTGTTCTATGACGTACTTTACGTGTGTTGGCGTACTATTCAGCCATCTTGGGTATCTATCGGTCTTCATGTCTTTGCTTTGAAGTCATCAGATCTTCTACCACATACCAACCACATTTGTATTATTATGCAAATCTTCTAGTAAAACTTTATTTGGATTGCTCCAAAGACATACATTCATACGAACATATGTTCAACTAGCTATTGGCATGTGATTTGTTTGAAATGCACAACAAAGTATCTTAATACAGTATGTCAGCACAATTGCAAGTTGGCTCTTAGTGCATAAAAAATAGATTTTGTGGATTGTTTAAGCATCAATATATTATCTGTGGTGGACTATTAAAGTAGTGTGGTCAATTTAGTTCACAATGCATCTCAATAATCTGATGTGGCTTCGTCTTCTATCAACCAATCAAATGTATTTATAAAGTCCTTTTTACTTCAGCCTAGCAATCAATGCAGATGTAGAGGCATAGGGGCTAGCAAAAAAAACTCCCTGTAAAGGCAGGGACCTGGGAAGAAACCTAGAGAGGTACCAGGCTCTGAGGGGTCTTCTTTGCTTCATCTGCTCATATGTGAAAGAACTTGGACAGGTGAAAAACTATTTTGAGACCACCAATTTGATTTCCACTATCTTATCCTATCCTATCCTATCATACCCTACACTGATCATTTCAGGTTGAAAGGAGCTAAGAAGAGGAAGCCACTTAAGAACATTGAGAAACACCTTCTTTGTTTGATCACCGGGATCAGCAGAAAGAGAGGAGATGAGGAGAGGAAGTCACTTTAGACTATTGAGAAACACCCTGTGTTTTCCAATCTGTCTGTTATTAACGATACCATCAGAACCCTGTATCTTTGGCTTATGAAGGCCCCTTCGCATTTTACTCACTACTACTGATTTGAAAAAATATTCCAGTTATGCATAGAAATTATGTCAAGTGTAAGTTTTGTATGCCAAGCGCTGGCAGAAACTGGGCTTGTATAATAGGGTGCTTCAACAGTCTTCCCAATGCATCATAATCATGCGCTTGTCTCTGGGTAATGCTAATTGGATCGAACTCCAGATACAGACACCTGGGTCTGCTGCTGACGCTGTGTGTGTGTGTCTCTGTGTGTGTGTGTGTGTGTGTGTGTGTGTGTGTGTGTGTGTGTGTGTGTGTGTGTGTGTGTGTGTGTGTGGGTGTGGGTGTGTGTGTGTTGGAGAAGAGAGTTAGCAGTTTGCTTTTGTATGTGTTTGTGTTTGTCTGGTAGTGTATCTGGGCTTGGACATCAGTAATATAGATTAAATGACTTCTGGGATATGTGTGTGTGTGTGTGTGTGTGTGTGTGTGTGTGTGTGTGTGTGTGTGTGTGTGTCTCTGCTGGTTTGAACAACGGGCAGTATAGATTTCCAACGTTGATTTAAATTATTTAGATGCCTCAAACTGTAGCTTGAGAAATACATTCCCATCATTCACAGCATGCATACAGTAGCCTATGCCAAAGGCTCTGAGGACTGTGTGAGTCTGAAGCTAGCTTAGCATGTCGTCTATATGAAGCTATGGGAAGCTAGCTTAGCATGCGGTCTATATGAAGCTATGGGAAGCTAGCTTAGCATGCCTTCTATATGAAGTTATGGGATGCTAGCTTAGCATGCCGTCTATATGAAGCTATGGGAAGCTAGCTTAGCATGCCAAGTCTATGTGAAGATATGGGAAGCTAGCTTACCATGCCAGTACTATTTGGGTCTATATGGATCTATGCCTTCTATATGAGGAGTTAGCCTTGTGCTCTTGCTAGTTAATCCCAATGATTGACAGATGAGTCCTTTCCTGAGTTTCTCTCATCAGCACCAGGGTGAGTGGGCGCACCCCCCCTCTCCGTCCATGCCAAGTGTGTGTACTGGCGGTGACCCTCTCCGTCCATGCCAAGTGTGTGTACTGGTGGTGACCCTCTCCGTCCATGCCAAGTGTGTGTACTGGTGGTGACCCTCTCCGTCCATGCCAAATTTTATCAGCATATCGAATGCGTGACCCGGGCTGGCAACACTCTGGATCATCTGATTCCACGCTTCAAGATTGCTTCAATCACGTGGACTGGGATATGTTCTGGATAGCATCGGACAATAACATTGATGTATACGCTGATTCGGTGAGCGAGTTTATTAGCAAGTGCATCGGTGATGTTGTACCCACGGTGACTATTAAATCTTCCCCAACCAGAAACCGTGGATTGATGGCAGCATTCGTGCAAAACTGAAAGCGCGAACCACTGCTTTTAATCATGGCAAGGCGACCGGAAACATGCCCGAATACAAACAGTGTAGCTATTCCCTCCGTAAGGCAATCAAACAAGCTAATCGTCAGTATAGAGACAAAGTATAGTCGCAATTCAACTGCTCAGACACGAGACGTATGTGGCAGGGTCTACAGTCAATCATGGACTACAAAAAGAAAACCAGCCCTGTCGCGGACACCGATGTCTTGCTCCCAGACAAACTAAACAACTTCTTTGCTCGCTTTGAGGACAATACAGTGCTACTGACATGACCCGCTACCAAAATCTGCGGGCTCTCCTTCACCGCAGCCAAGTAAAACGTTTAAACGCGTTAACCCTCGCAAGGCTGCTGGCCCAGACTGCATCCCTAGCCCCGTCCTCAGAGCATGCGCAGGCCAGCTGGCTGGTGTGTTTACGGACGTATTCAATCAGTCCCTATCCCAGTCTGCTGTTCCCACATGCTTCAAGAGGGCCACCATTGTTCCTGTTCCCAAGAAAGCTAAGGTAACTGAGCTAAATGACTATCGCCCCGTAGCACTCACTTCCGTCATCATGAAGTGCTTTGAAAGACTAGTCAAGGATCATATCACCTTCACCCTACCTGACACCCTAGACCCACTCCAATTTGCTTACCGCCCCAATAGGTCCACAGACGACGCAATCGCAACCACACTGCACACTGCCCTAACCCATCTGGACAAGAGGAATACCTATGTAAGAATGCAGTTCATCGATTACAGCTCAGCATTTAACACCATAGTACCCTCCAAACTCGTCATTACGCTCAAGATCCTGGGTCTCGACCCTGCCCTGTGCAAATGGGTCCTGGACTTTCTGACGGGCCGCCCCCAGGTGGTGAGGGTAGGAAACAACATCTCCACCCCGCTGATTCTCAACACTGGGGCCCCACAAGGGTGTGTTCTCAGCCCTCTCCTGTACTCCCTGTTCACCCATGACTGCGTGACCATGCACGCCTCCAGCTCAATCATCAAGTTTGCAGACGACAGTTAAGTGGTAGGCTTGATTACCAACAAAGACAAGATGGTCACACTGGCAAGATAGCAGACGAACGGCTGGATGGATGAATGGATGTATTTATAGATCGATTTATTGATTGGTTGATTTGATAGACATGTTGATGGATTGACTGACAGTAAAATGAAAAACAGATGGATAGAAAAGAAAGACTACATCCATACACTCTTAGAAAAAAGGGTTCCAAAAAGGTTATTCGGCTGTCCCTGTAGGAGAACCCTTTTTGGTTTGAGGTACAACCCTTTTGTGTTCCATGTAGAATTCTCTGTGGAAAGGAACCCAAAAGGGTTCTACCTGAAACCAGAAAGTGTTCTCCTACGGGGACAGCCAAATAACCCTTTTAGGTTCTAGATAGCACCTTCTTTTCTAAGAGTGCAGACATGCATAATGTTGGAGGGTGACACAAGGACAGCGAAGTGACCTCCCTGCATTTGTTCTACTTGACTTGTTGTGGCCCACAGGAGAGCACAGCGGTCAGGGTGCTGTGGTTCTGTAGCAGAGTGGCAGGGCAACAACACCCCCCCCACCCCCTCTCCAAATTACAGCACAAGAGCAGAATAAGATGCTCCAGTACCTCTCCACCCTCCAAGTGGCGCCCAACATCATTTGTGTTTTATTCGGTCTGTTCCCCCTGTCGATCAGAATCTGGGTCTGTCTAAGAGAGCAACTCTTGGAGGCTCAATAAAGGGATGAACGGCTGCATTGTCAAGGTGTCTGCCAACACTGTACCACGAGGGGAGATTGTGTCCGTGAGTGTGTTTGTGAGAGTGTGTGTGTCTGCTCATGTTTTTGTTAGTGTTAATAGGGTACGCCATGTGTGTTCGTTGGTGTGTGTGTGTGTGTCAGTGTGTCAGGGTTTCCGTTAGCCGGTAATAGCCGGCTTTTGGCCACCCAAAAATATGAAAAGCCAATAAATAAAACTGGTTCCGGCCATTTTTCGAGGAGAAGAAAAAAAAATCCTATTGCAAAATAATGTTTTTATCCTATTCATTGATGAAAATACCAGTCGATGTAAATACATTTTACTGGTCATCCTTATCGGTCTATGGGTAATTTGCATAATTTTGTGGAATTAACTCAGCTCATGTGTATTTTGGTTAGTCATTATGATTCTTATTTATCACATGCGCACAGCATACAAATACAGAGCCTAGTTTAAATGGAAAATCTGTCAGACAGCGCGAGAGCTGCTGCTACAGTTCCTGTTGACGCTGGAGTGAAACTTGCTTTTATAAGCCCAAACATTGTGCAACAATTCTAAATATAAAATGAAATCACGTGTTAAATATGTTTTGATGGACATGATTAAAAAGAGCTACTATTTTAATTTCTCAACTGGTGATTGAAGTGCGCTTCCCAATCGCCATTCATGTGCATAGGCAATGGTAGGCAGGTTTCAGCGAGTCACACATTACTATGTGAGCTGGAGGCAGTATGCATTTTGAAAACATATAGCCTACTTAATTGTGTGAAACCTGAACATTTTACTTAATATTATGAGGCATGTTTTACCTTGCTTCAAAAGAGCCTGGGCAAAATCAGTTTCTATAAACATTGAGGAAATTATTTTATTAAGACTTCCATATGCCATTGAAACAAGTATCATTTTCTCTCATGTTCTATTGGTTTTCAAATCAACTTTCTTTCATTGTCCAGTAGCCAAAGGCACAAGTCATGTTAGTCATATTAACAAGCCATACTAGTTGTTGCTTCTTTAGATCTCCTATCTTTCAAAATTTTGAACAGATATTTTCATCTCTGTCACAGGCTTTTGACAACAGCGTTTTACTGCTAATTGCATTATAGAAGGCACAAACATGCCGTGTGCATTGTTGCGCTTATTAGGTGAAGAAATTATAGTTTATCAACATTTTAAGCTAAACGTTCTGATCTGTTGCACAAGCCTCATTGCTTTAAAGAAAATGTTATGTACTGGTTGTATGAATTTGGGATCTACAGTGGTTAGGCGACTCTGGGATGCTGGCCTTCTAGGCAGAGTTGCAAAGAAAAGCCATATCTCAGACTGGCCAATAAAAATAAAAGATTAAGATGGGCAAAAGAACACATACACTGGACAGAGGAACTCTGCCTAGAAGGCCAGCATCCCGGAGTCGCCTCTTCACTGTTGACGTTGAGACTGGTGTTTTGCGGGTACTATTTAATGAAGCTGCCAGTTGAGAACTTGCGAGGTGTCTGTTTCTCAAACTAGACATTCTAATGTACTTGTCCTCCTGCTCAGTTGTGCACCGGGGCCTCCCACTCCTCTTTCAATTCTAGTTAGAGCCAGTTTGCGCTGTTCTATGAAGGGAGTAGTAAACAGCGTTGTATGAGATCTTCAGTTTCTTAGAAGTTTCTCGCATGGAATAGCCTTCATTTCTCAGAACAAGAATAGACTGACCATTTTCAGAAGAAATGTCTTTGTTTCTGGCCATTTTGAGCCTGTAATCGAACCCACAAATACTGATGCTCCAGATACTCAACTAATCTAAAGAAGGCTAGTTGTACTGCTTCTTTAATCAGAACACAGTTTTCAGCTGTGCTAACATAATTGCAAAAGGGTTTTCTAATGACCAATTAGCCTTTTAAAATGATAAACTTGGATTAGCTAACACAACGTGCCATTGGAACACAGGAGTGATGGTTGCTGATAATGGGCCTCTGTACTCTTATATAGATATTCCATAAAAAATCAGCAGTTTCCAGCTGCAATAGTCATTTACAACATTAACAATGTCTACACTGTATTTCTGATCAATTTGATGTTGTTTTAATTGACAAAAAATGTGCTTTTCTGTCAAAAACAAGGACATTTCTAAGTGATCCCAAACTTTTGAACGGTAGTGTGCATATAATTAGGAATAAAGTGAAACACAGCAGCATGTGTGATAAGTCCAGAAAGTGTGTGCAAAAAGCATCAATACATATAGTCTGGGTAGCTATTTGGTTAACTATTTAACTTACTCTTATGGCTTGTGGGTAGAAGCTGTTCAGGGTCCTGTTGGTTACGGACCTGGGGCATCGGTAGAGAGAACAGGCTAAGATTTGGGTGGCTGGAGCCTTTGCCCGTTTTTACGGCCTTCCTCTGACACCACCTGGCAGGGAGGTCCTAGATGGCCAGGAGCTCGGCCCCAGTGATGTACTGGGCCATCCGCACAACCCTCTGTAAAGCCTTGCAGTCGGATGGCAAGCAGTTGCCGTAAAAAGAGAAGATGCAGCCAGTCATGATGGTGCAGCTGTAGAACTTTTTGAGGATCTGAGGGCCCATGCCAAATCTTTTCTGCCTAATGAGGGGAAGGAGGCATTGTTATGCCCTCTTCAAGACTGTGTTGGAGTGTTTGGACTATGATAGAGTAATGTGGACACAGAGGAACTTGAAGCTCTTGACCTGATTCACTACAGCCCTGTTAATCACATTTCAATCCGCCATCTATCTGTCTATAGAACCACATAAAGAATTACTATTCATATATCCGCCTCCTGAAAATGGTCACTTCCACAGAGGAGGTGGGCATAGTATCGCCCACCTCATCACACTTTCCTTTTACCGCTCCCTTCTTTCTTCCATCCAGGGAGCGAGGGATGAGGAGAATGAGAGGAGGAGGGAAAGGGGGAAAGGTCATCCCACGGCATTAGCCGTGGCGTTGAGAGGCGCGATAAATAAACAAATAGATAAGTAAAAATAGGTGCAGATACTTAGCGGGCGTAACGAGACAGCTGAGGCCATCCGGAATCAATTCTGGGCTCAGGAGACGGTAATCACTACAGCTTCCTTAACACTGGCTTAATTGGACTTCAGTCATTTACACCCAGCCCTCAGACCTCTCTCTTGAGTGTGTGTGTGTGTGTGTGTGTGTGTGTGTGTGTGTGTGTGTGTGTGTGTGTGTGTGTGTGTGTGTGTGTGTGTGTGTGTGTAGCCTGGTCTCATAGACTAGACGTAACATAGTAAATATAAATCCGGGCCACTCAAATTAGTATGTTATCCTCTTTTATGTTACATTTGGTATGGTTACATAAGACAGAAGGTTACTTTTAAGGAAAAAATTAAAGAGGGTGGTTGGTCGGGGTGAATGGGTCGGCAAATAATGCTATCTTCTAGCAACCCAAAGGTTGCGCATTTGAATCTCATCACGGACAACTTTACCATTTCCAGTGCCTTGCAAAAGTATTCACCCCCCTTGGCGTTTTTTCCTATTTTGTTTCATTACAATCTGTAATTTAAATAGATTTTTATTTGGATTTCATGTAATGGACATACACAAAATAGTCCAAATTGGTGAAGTGAAATGAAAAAAATTTGTTATTTAAAAAAAAAGACAAATAAAAAACGGAAAAGTGGTGCGTGCATAAGTATTCACCCAATTTGCTATGAAGCCCCTAAATAAGATCTGGTGCAACCAATTACCTTCAGAAGTCACATAATTAGTTAAATAAAGTCCACCTGTGTGCAATCTAAGTGTCACATGATCTGTCACATGATCTCAGTATATATACACCTGTTCTGAAATGCCCCAGAGTCTGCAACGCCACTAAGCAAGGGGCACCACCAATCAAGCGGCACTATGAAGACCAAGGAGCTCTCCAAACAGGTCAGGGACAAAGTTGTGGAGAAGTACAGTATTTTTTTGTGCTATAAAACACATCTGAAACTTTGAACATCCCACGGAGCACCATTAACTCCATTACAAAAAAATGAAAGAATATGGCACCACAACAAACCTGCCAAGAGAGGGCCGCCCACCAAAACTCACGGGCCATGCAAGGAGGGCATTAATCAGAGAAGCAACAAAGAGACCAAAGATAACCCTGAAGGAGCTGCAAAGCTCCACAGCGGAGATTGGAGTATCCTACCATAGGACCACTTTAAGCCGTACACTCCACAGAGCTGGGCTTTACAGAAGAGTGGCCAGAAAAAAGTCATTGCTTAAAGAAAAAAATAACCAAACACATTTGGTGTTCACCAAAAGGCATGTGGGAGACTCCCCAAACATACGGAAGAATGTACTCTGGTCAGATGAGACTAAAATGTAGCTTTTTGGCCATCAAGGAAAACACTATGTCTGGCGCACACCCAACTCCTCTCATCACCCCGAGAACAGCATCCCCACAGTGAAGGATGGTGATGGCAGCATCATGCTGTGGGGATGTTTTTCATTGGCAGGGACTGGGAAACTGGTCAGAATTGAAGGAATGATGGATGGCACTAAATACAGGGACATTCTTGAGGGAAACCTGTTTCAGTCTTCCAGAGATTTGAGACTGGGATGGAGGTTCACCTTCCAGCAGGACAATGACCCTAAGCATACTGCAAAAGCAACACTCGAGTGGTTTAAGGAGAACATTAAAATGTCTTGGAATGATCTAGTCAAAGCCCAGACCTCAATCCAATTGAGAATCTGTGGTATGGCTTATAGATTGATGTACACCAGTGGAACCCATCCAACTGGAAGGATCTGGAGCAGTTTTGCTTTGAAGAATGGGCAAAAATCCCAGTGGCTAGAGATATACCTGAAGAGACTTGCAGCTGTAATTGCTGCAAAAGGTGGCTCTACAAACTATTGAGTTTGGGTGGGTGAATAGTTATGCATGCTCAATTTGAAGTTTTTCTGTTTTTTTTGTCTTATTTCTTGTTTGTTTCACAATAAAAAATATTTTGCATCTTCAAAGTGGTAGGCATGTTGTGTAAATGAAATGATACAAACCCCCTAAAATCCATTTTAATTCCAGATTGTAAGGCAACAAAATAGGTAAAATACCAAGGGGAGTGAATTCTTTCGCAAGCCACTGTAAGCTAGTTAGCTACTTTGCAACTACTTACCATGTTAGCTAACCCATCACCTTACCATAAACATAACCCTAACCTTAAACCTTTTAGCTAACCCTTTCCTTAACTCTTTAACCTTACTCCTAACATTAACCCTAATCCCTTACCTCTACACTAGCTAACGTTAGCCAGCTAACTAATGTTAGGGTTAACCACCTAGCCACCTAGCTAACGTTAGCCATAACAAATTGGAATTCCTAACATATCATATGTTTTGCAAATTCGTAATATATTGTAACATATCTTACTGTACGAAGTGGATGATTGACATTCACAAATTAATACATACCATACGAAACCTAACATATACTAAATGGTTTGATTTGCGTACAAAATTATTTGAAATGCTCTGTGACCAGGTTGGTGTGTGTACATCCATCAAGTGTGTGTCTCCAAGTTGTGTGTGTTCATTTCTCCCGTGTATGTGGTTGTGAGTGTCTGTCTGTGTGTGTGTCTGTGTGTGTGTTTGTGTGTGTTTGTGTGTGTGTGTGGGGAAGCGCTCACCGGTCATTAGCATTGATTTTTCCGGAGGGGGCCTTCTGTCGCTCGCAAATAGCAGGCTAGGCGAGTCGGGGCGCTCCTTCCCTGCTCCATCAGTGTTAAAAGATGGCCACCATTGATCGGGGCACCCGGGCAGCCTCCTCCCCCCTGTCGATGGGATAATCCCAGGGAAATTACGAGACCGCCCAGCATTCCAATTAACGAACAGAACCATTGTCAGTAGAAGCTATTGCTGTGTCATCCATTAGCTTTTCGCTGTTTATGTTTCACAATGTGGCAGTGCTTTGGGTTGTTTCCTGTAGTCTATCAGGAATGAGAGTAGAGATGTGAGGGAAAGTTATTAGGGGAGAGGTTGGGGTGTGTGGTATGGCGGTCCGTGCCGTTTAAGACTAGGGATGCCGATTTCTTTTTCATGACCATGGCCTTATTTTGTGATTCATATATCATTCACCAGTTCAATGTAACATCAATAGGATACTCAAATTTTCCCTATACCCATCATGAGGTTGCTACAAACTAGCTTTTGAATGAAAGTTTATAACGTCGGTGCACAGGTCTAGAGACGAACAGGTTGTGTGTGTATGTCTGCACACGTGTGTTTCTATGTTAGTGCAGATGTTTGTTTTGTGCTTGCAAGCATTTGGGAGTTACCTACATCCACATGTGTACCTTCATCCTGTGTCTCAGTCTGAAGGGCGATTCTGCGAAGCACTGTTCTTAGAATTCCATTTCCGATCAACCGTCCCTTTTCACCTTGAATAGTGATTGTTATTCACGACCACGGAGAGAAGGTTAATAAACGACCATGATGGTATTATCATAAAAACGAAGTGTCTAGCCACTTCTGGAGAACGGCCAATCATAAATGCACAGCCTCTCCCTTTAGACACAATTGCTCTATAATAATCGAAGTACTCATCAGTCACACCTAGCCAGAGTCTAAGGCTATAGCCTAGGCTACATAGGCAGTGGCTACAAGGAATAACTAAGCTAGATTGTTCCTTTCCATACACCAAACTGCAGATTATGTTGTGCTGTGTGTGACAAAGTCATTATTTGAAGTCTGTGTTGATTAAAAACAGCAAGACAAGAAAGGTGGCTGTGTTGAATCATATTCATTATGGTAGTCTCTGCTACTTTTGGCTGGCTGACACACACACACACACACACACACACACACACACACACACACACACACACACACACACACACACACACACATACACACACACACACACACAGTGATCAGTTCATAATCATAGAATAGACCCAGGCCAGTTAAATCATATCATTATCCCCTTTGGTGCGTATTTGCATATATGCATATTACGGGTTTTTAAAACAACACTTTTCTCAATAAAGTGAGAAGAGGCCTCAAATTAATTTGCCAAAGACAGCAAACAGACGAATGAGAAAGGAAAAAAAACGCTTCTGCAGCTGTGCCTTCCAAAACAGAAACCTGGGTCTTACCAACCTGCAATTAATATTCCAAGATGACCGCTGCTGAACCAGCGCCGATTATTTCGACTTCCGCTGTTTTTGCCGCTGACGTGGTTTAAACATCCGAGTTTTCCGTGGGGAAAATCTGCGGAAGCTCGACATCTTGGTTTTTCCCTCATTAATAGGGGAGAAATGCTGCATGCCTAAACACATTAGCACCACAATCCCCCCATCCCTCCTTCCCTTCTTGGCATTCTCTCTCTCTTGCTTGAACCGAACCTGTAATTGTACCAGCCAGCTGTTTTTTGCCAGGTGGAGCCGTCCCTTCTACACTCGATACTGCCTCCCTCCCTCTCGCTCCCACGCTATGCCCACCAAGCTCATTGGGGGAGGATCTGGCATTCTGGATAATATGAGCATAATAACACCAACAACACGTCTCATTCCGCCTCTAATTCGCTGTAACGGATGGGCCACAGTGTGTGAGGGAGACAATCCTCTCGCTTTCTCTGTCTCTCTTTCTCTCTCCACTCCCAAAAGCAGGGAGACTTTGTGAATCAGAGAAAAGGGCGCTAAGATTTTTAATTGATACGATGCACGTTCTGGTCTCAATCCACATGGGTGTAGAGGCTTTTGGTTCCGGCCCAGTAGTAACACACCTCATTCAACCAATAAGGGGGGGGGGGGGGGGGGGGGGGGGGGGGGGGGGCTTGAGGATTAGTTGAATCCGGTGGGTTAGTACAGGGCTGGGGACAAAAGCCTGCACACCTTGTGGGCCCCTAGGACTAGGATGTTACTGAATGTAACCCATAGGATACAGAATCCTCGACGCATAGTAAACTTTGGGTGACATTTGGGCTCTGTCATCATCACAAGGCAATGTCTTTTTAATCATAGGCTTTCTTTTTCTTTCTTTTTTTTCCTCATTTCCATCAGACGTGTCTCATTACTTCATAAACACACTGGCCCACATTTTAAGTCGCTTCGCTTTTTATGAGGTTATTTTGCTTCGAGCGCAGATATCATCCGGCTTTTTATTGCCGCTCCTTTGTTCATATCCCTTGTAGTCGTGGCATTTGAAACGAGGGTTTTTGATTTGGCCCCATGAATATTTCCTCTTCATTTGGCTTAGACATACGTTGACATAATGCATGAGGTTTAAAAATGGATGTAAATAGGGAGGCTGTCATCAACAGGGAAACACAGTTGATATTCAAAGAGATTGTATTCTGTGATTCGATTAAAGCAGGAGAAGTGGAAGAGGACTCTTGCTTTCTCCCGGTGTCCCCTGCAGTTCTGGATCCCACCGCTACCACCAAATGCAAGACCAGTTCTCTGTTTATCTCTCTCTCTCTCTCTCTCTCTCTCTCTCTCTCTCTCTCTCTCTCTCTCTCTCATACACATATTTAGCAGATGTTATTGCGGGTGTAGTGAAATACTTGTGTTCTTAGCTCCAACAGTGCAGTAATATATAACAATTCACAATAATACACACAAATCTAAAAGTAAAAGAATGGAATTAAGAAATATATAAATATTAGGACGAGCAATATCGGCAAGGTATTGACTAAAATACAGTAGAATAGAATACAGTATATACATACATATGAGATGAGTTAAGCAGTATGTAAACACTATTAAAGTGACTAGTGTTCCATTATTAAAGTCACCATGTCTATGCATATAGGGCAGCAGCCTCTAAGGTGCAGGGTTGAGTAACCGGATGGTAGCCGGCTAGTGATGGCTATTTAACAGTCTGATGGCCTTGAGATAGAAGCTGTTTTTCAGTCTCTCGGTCCCAGCTGTGATGCACCTGTACTGACCTCGCCTTCTGGATGATAGCGGGGTGAACAGGCCAGGGCTCTGATGATTGATGTCCTTGATGATCTTCTTGGCCTTCCTGTGACATCAGGTGCTGTAGGTGTCCTGGAGGGCAGGCAGTGTGCCCCCGGTGATGATTTGGGCAGATTGCACCACCCTCTGGAGAGCCCTGCGGTTGCGGGCGGTGCAGTTGCCGTACCAGGCGGTGATACAACTCAACATTGAGTTGCAATAAAATCACAGTATTGAATCGCAATACATGTAGAATCTTGAGAATCGCTATACATATTGTATCGGCACATAACTATTGTCATAATATCGTGAGGTCCCTGGTAATTCCCAGCCCTACTATCTACCTCCTCTTTCTTTCTTTCTTTCTTTCTTTCTTTCTTTCTTTCTTTCTTTATTTCTTTATTTATTTATTTATTTATTTATTTGACCTTTATTTAACCAGGTAGGCAAGTTGAGAACAAGTTCTCATTTACAACTGCGACCTGGCCAAGATAAAGCAACGCAGTTCGACACATACAACAACACATGGAGTAAAACAAACATACAGTCAATAATACAGTACAAAAACAAGTCTATATACAATGTGAGCAAACGAGGTGAGATAAGGGAGGTAAAGGCAATAAAAAGGCCACGGTGGCGAAGTAAATACAATATAGCAATTAAAAAACACTGGAATTCTAGATTTGCAGTAGGTGAATGTGCAAAGTAGTATCACTATCTATTTTTCCCTCCCTCTTTTTCTTGCTCTCTCTGCCTGCCCCTCCATCTTCTTGTCTCTATACAGCCACCAGAATTGCACAGCCCCGCACGCCATTCTCCTACTTTACCTAACATCAGTTCACTATGTTAGGTAAAGCGAGCTAGAATGAATCATTCGGCGAGCTAAAATGAATCATTCCCAAATTAATACAAATGACTTGCGGGTGGACGGGGAGGGTAGAAAGGAAAGAGGCTTTGTGGGCCAGGCGAGCGAACAGTCACAACCTGAGCTCCTGGGGCCCCCTTCACTCCTCATGTTTGTGGGAGAAAAAAGGCACAGAAAGGCACAGGAAGAAGTCGATTACTCCCTCTCGGATAATGTGCCTTTAAATGGAGCTCTCTTGTACTGTCTCTCTCTTTGGAACCACCCTGCAGGACTGTGAATGGCCTGAGACAATAGCGGAGTGCTACATGCTGGGGATGGGCTGAGTCATCGCCATCAGACTTGCCTTGACGCCACAGGACAAAAATCAGCCATATCAGTCAGTGGAAAGTCAACATAGTGTCTATTCCACTTGACACAGTGTCCCCGTTTCGATGTCAGTTGGCAGCAAATCATGAATGACTTTCGTCTTGCCAGTTAGTGAATAGTCTTATTCATGTGTGACTCACTGTATATAAAGGGATTGGTCTAAAACAACAATGAACAATTGAGATTGCACTTGTTTTTGGCCAGACTGTATCTCTTCATTTCTCTCAATTGAAGTGAAGCTGAACCATATTTCTCTATATTACAATGTAGGGTTACCACTCAATGCATTTCAGACCAATCTGTGTTACTAGAGTACAGCAAAAGGGCATTTTAAAATGAGAGCGTTGACGCTCATACACTGTCCATGGTCCTGAACCTACCCCAATGTAATGTAGACACTCTTGCTATGCAGAGCTTACACTCGACATTCACTATCCATGGTCCTGAACATACACCATGTAGTGTAGTCAACGTCTATACATGGCGTACACACTGAATTCACTGTCCATGGTGCTGAACCTATAGTCACCCTCTGTGGAGTTTTCACTCTGTGTTTGCTGTCCAAGGTCCTGAATTTACCCAATACATTGTAGTAACCCCTTGTACACACCTTACATTATACGTTCACAATCTATGGTCTCGGTGTTTACTGTCCAAGGTCCTGAACCTACCCCATATAGTGTTGTTAACCTATCCTTACTCTCTGCCTTTTCCAATTGCACTGGTTTCGTTACACAGGCCTTCCATGCTGTTTTAAGTTGTCTCCCTTTACACCAGGCTTTGAAATGGATAACTGAGTGCAATGCTGGACAAGGCTAGAGGTCAGGTGTCATCGCTCATTTCAGAGCACATCCATATGGAAGCGTGTACCCCTGAGATCACGGGGTCCATGCCAAGAACTCTCTCAGAAGCGTTCCCATTTTCCACCGCTTGACCTTCCTTTCATTAAGGCCTGACTTCTAAATCTTCCTCTGTCAAGAGTTCAGGCTACGGGGTTGGAGGAACGCACTCACAGCCACGACTCTCACACATAATTCATTACCTTTGGATCCTTCACATTCACATGGTGTTGGTTGGTCCATAGTCTGTGTAAATGTGGAGTCTGTCCCTTAATTATTTTGTGTGTGTGTGTGTGGGGGGGGTGCAGGTAATTTTTCAAAGTCAACCTCAATCTTCGAGCAACACACTGCATCTGCTGCCATTGTGAGCGAGGAATATGAAGGTGTGGCTCTCCGAAAGAAAGCTTAACTCTTGAAAATGGAAAATGTGCTGAGCGTGCACTCAGCTTCACCCCTTAATCCTCTCATACTGGTGCACCGGCTTTCCTCCACCAGTTCACGTTTCACATCAAACAACACTCATTTATGTTGGCGCTGAAGGTGCATTAAGAGTGATCTGCGGCCCCACAATGTACAGTACATTACCAGTCGATTTATGTCAAGGGAAATCCACCGTCATTATGTATGTGAGGTTTGACAATCCCCCCCAGATTAAGCCACATGTGTGACAGTGGAGCGCGTGTGCGAAACACTGAGCCGAAAATGGAATTGGTGAGTTAAAAAATTTGCCAGGTTAGGCTTTTTCTTTCCCCCACCTCACACTCCTATTCCATCTACATTATGTTTTATATATTAAACTGTAAGTAATGATGAAGCTTCTAGTCAGCGATAATAAAAAAGCCTAGTGGGGATTTTCAAAGGATTCAGAGCATCCAGGGATATGAAATGGAGAATAAGCTGCCTGGGATTCAGAGCATCCTAGCATATGAAATGGAGAGTAGGCTGCCTGGGATTCAGAGCATCCAGTGATATGAAATGGTGAGTAGGCTGCCTGGGATTCAGAGCATCCAAGGATATGAAATAGAGAGTAGGCTGCCTTGGATTCAGAGCATCCAAGGATGTGAAATGGAGAGTAGGCTGCCTGGGATTCAGAGCATCCAAGGATGTGAAATAGAGAATAGGCTGCCTGTGATTCAGAGCATACAAGGATATGAAATGGAGAGTAGGCTGCCTTGGATTCAGAGAATCCAGGAATATGAAATGGTGTGTAGGCTGCCTGGGATTCAGAGCATCCAAGGATATGAAATGGAGAGTAGGCTGCCTTGGATTCAGAGCATCCAAGGATGTGAAATGGAGAGTAGGCTGCCTGGGATTCAGAGCATCCAGGGATATGAAATAGAGAATAGGCTGCCTGTGATTCAGAGCATACAAGGATATGAAATGGAGAGTAGGCTGCCTTGGATTCAGAGAATCCAGGAATATGAAATGGTGTGTAGGCTGCCTGGGATTCAGAGCATCCAAGAATATGAAATGGAGAGTAGGCTGCCTGGGATTCAGAGCATCCAGGGATATGAAATGGAGAGTAGGCTGCCTGGGATTCAGAGCATCCAGGGAAATGAAATAGAGAGTAGGCTGCCTGGGATTCAGAGCATCCAAGGATATGAAATGGAGAGTAGGCTGCCTGGGATTCAGAGCATCCAGGGATATGAAATAGAGAGTAGGCTGCCTGGGATTCAGAGCATCCAAGGATATTAAATGGAGAGTAGGCTGCCTGGGATTCAGAGCATCCAGGGATATGAAATGGAGAGTAGGCTGCCTGGGATTCTGAGCATCCAGGGATATGAAATAGAGAGTAGGCTGCCTGGGATTCAGAGCATCCAAGGATATTAAATGGAGAGTAGGCTGCCTGGGATTCAGAGCATCCAAGGATATTAAATGGAGAGTAGGCTGCCTGGTATTCAGAGCATCCAGGGATATGAAATGGAGAGTAGGCTGCCTGGGATTCTGAGCATCCAAGGATATGAAATAGAGAGTAGGCTGCCTGGGATTCTGAGCATCCAGGGATATGAAATAGAGAGTAGGCTGCCTGGGATTCTGAGCATCCAGGGATATGAAATAGAGAGTAGGCTGCCTGGGATTCTGAGCATCCAGGGATTTGAAATAGAGAGTAGGCTCCCCATTGCATTCGTTGACGTCACTTCAGTTCCCTTCACATCGATGCTAAGCAGCGCCAGAGGAGAGAGAGAGGAGGCCAAAGCTGATGTAATGCCAAAAAATCTGTGATCTTATGCACCGCAATATTAATACAAACCGATTACGCTAGTTGCCACTGGCCATGAATTCTGATTAAGCCATGGGAAAGGGAGAGCTAAAGTGCCTTGGGATTTCACTGCAACACAACTCTGTGAACTCTCGCTTGTGTTGTAACCTGTGTAGGTCTCTTGTGTGTGCACTGTAAATAATGTATAGTAGAATGTTATGTATTAATCAGTACATGATAAGGACAACGATACGTGTGGCTCTGTCTAAGACGAGCTACTTTTCGTTTTTTAAGTGTTTGTATAATAGAATAACAGCAAGCTGGGAGATATATAAGAATACATTGCTAAAGAAAGACCAGAATAGGAGATTAAGACAGAAGAAACGTGCTTCATTCTCCGAGGAGCAGATTATGTAAGTAGAACTATAGACACAATAGAGGGTATATCATTTTTTATTTGTGAGCTCGCTAAAAAGAAACGGTACTTATTTAGGTTGAAGTATCAACTTAAAGTTATTCTGCAATTTTTTTACACTTGAGATAATAGGAGATTAAGGGAACTATTCTCTAAATGGATTTGATTTGCCCACAAGCTGCAGGAACCTTTCACATTCCCCATAAATTAAAATAAAGAATCATTTTCTTAACACCTTGTTCATTTTCCCCCTATAGATTAACATTTTATCCCTCGTTATCACAGTGCAGACATCGTCTCTCTCTTTCATTGCAGCTCAAAGTGTGAGATTTCATTAAAGTTGCTGCTTAATTATGTAGTTGTTGAAATGTAATTAATGAAAGGTTAGGCTGACTTCATTATTTCAAAACGTTTCAGACTCCCAGGATAAAAGTCAAGAGATCTCCTTTAGGGAAGATATGTCCCGAGAACAGTTTTTTCCCACACCCCTTCTCTCCTACCTGTCTCTTCCACACGGTCGCCAAGCATACATTTTGCCATCGATCACCTGAAGCAGTGTCAGAAAAGTTCACAGACAGATGTTTGTCTCAGTAGCGCACCGTCTCCTTAAACCCTCCCAGAAATGAGGCCCACTGACACAGGGAAAAAAAAGATGTCTGCTGTTATGCAGTTTGGGATGGTCTTGAATGGTGTGCTGAATAAGGGATAGGAATGGGAATCACCTTTGACTAAATTCACTTATTTTTCAAAATCCTCAATGTGTATCCATCATCTTCATCAAATCAGACGAACAAGACTATTCATTTCAAACCGTTCACCTGTGGAAGGAATTTCATATCTGTTCACTAGGGCGTTTAAGGATTGCCTGTTTTTTTTTTATTTTTTGCCCTACAATTCAAAGGTATTTCCTTTGTTTTGGGGTCAGGTATGATTACTATACTGTACAATAACATGTATCTCCCATGGAGGGCATTGCTAACAACTGATCATTTATCCCCTGACTCTTCCCACTATGTACACACTATGTGTCAGCCCTCACAGCTTTGACAGGCTCCTATCTGTGCTTACCGGCGGTTCAGTTCGATAATATGGCACACCATGTGTTTGTATTTTTGCCATTGCGACAAAGGAAATGATTATTCTTGGGAGTGAATTGTACTGTCTGGAGTAGAGTGAATAGGAGATAGGACGAAAGGAGTGATCAAAATAAATGGTCTATCTCACTTTAAGCAGCATTTCCTGGTGGGATAAACATCACATTTTCAGTGAGGTTTGTAGATGGCCTCTCAATCTCGCTTATGCATTGCGGCTCGGCCTTTTCTGAGAAACTGGGGAGAGTGTTTGCTGCACACACTACGCACACACACACACACACACACACACACACACACACACACACACACACACACACACACAGATATATTTTCTTTGTGGGAATTGAACCCCAGGTGCGTTCCATCTTCCCAGCAGGTGTCTGACTGGGGTGAGTGTCCTGGCAGCTCCCCTGAGGACAATGTCTCGCAGTGGGGAACTTTGATCCTGAAGCAAGATGTACAGAACAAAGTGAACAGAAAGTGATAGAGTTTGATGACTCAAGTATATAAAGTAGAACTCTTATAGAAGAGAGTAGAACTTCAAAACCACAGCTAGTTTTGTTATGGAGTGTACAAATGACAAAATGCTGATCAGTGCACACTTCAAGAGCTTTACTTTGGATCTTTACAGATGTCGTAGTCTATTTTAGTCATTTTAGTTCAATTCATTTGGGGTAAATGTTTGCTGTGCACAGTAATCTGTTGTGGACGTTGCTATATCTCAACAACTATCCAATCAAAGCTCTCAATTAGAATAGAGAAAGCTGTGGCAGGTTTCTCATCCATCCCTTTCCCCAGCCCACATGGCTAGCGTTGCCAGCTAGTCGCTATTGCACAATCTGTGCCTTCATGAGAGCGAGAGAATGAAAGAGAGGGAGAGGGGGAGAGAGAGCGAGGAAAAGAGAGTGAGCGTGATAGAGAGGAAGAGCGAGAGAGAGAGAGAGAGAGAGAGAGAGAGAGAGAAAGGGAGAGAGAGAGAGAGAGAGAGGGGGATAGAGGGAGATTGAGATGACTCTCTCCAGCTTCACTGCGGGGCGTTCATACAGTATTAAACCAGAGATGGCCCCGGAGCTGCGCCAACCCGCCGAGGCAATGACACAGACTCCCTTTGATGTGATGGAGGCTGAGGGGGACGGGAAGGGAGGGGAAGGATGGAAGGGAGAAGAGGGGAGGAGGGATGGGTAGGCCACAGCTGTTTTGGCCACTCCACTGTCACAGCTGACAGTGTGCGAGCCAACAATAACTTCTTCTCTGTAGTTCAACAACACCCCCCGTGTGAGTGGCGCCTGCCTGTTAATGTACACACACTCCAAAGGCGGCTAAGTGAAGCAAAAAAATACAATACAGTACGTGCTAGTGAGACAGGCACAGCTTGGAGTCGGTCCACATCACTCCACAGACTGTGAATGTGAATATACTGTAAGCCCAAGGAAATAATGTCAGTGTCAGATATTGTCATTTTCTTGGCATTGGACACAGTGGTAAAGCTATTAGTCTAGGATTCTGGCGAGCCTTGAGAATCCGCACGTTATTTGCCCGATGAACACATCTGAAGAGATTGGATGTTCCCGAACGTCCTTAAGACGCTGCTTCATCCCCAACACGTCTGGTGGAGGTATCGGAACGTCTGGCTGCGTGCGTCTCGCATTTGACTTTATTCTCTCGGTGGAAGCATCTCACGTGGGGTTCCTGTTCTGATGCATCGCCACGGCAGCCAATTTGGCGGCGGAGGTTGTTAACTGGAGCCGCTGGGGCTCACGCCTCAGTGTTCTGTGACGAAGCGCATCTTCACCGTGGGTGGCGTTGTCTTGCAGTTCATGCTAATACCTCCTTGGCAGTTCCATGCAAACCCGAGCGTGAACCGAGTGTGCGAACAGATTGAGGACGGCATGAGTCCACCTGTTTTATTGACCAGACTGACAAGTTCACTTACCAGGAGGTGATTCCACTGAAAACCAAACTAACTTTGCCATTCCTGACTCTGTACAACCCCCAGCTGAGCTATGAAGGGCCATGTTTTGTGCTGTGAAATTGTCATTATTATAGACAGCACAGCAATGACGAGGCTTTTTGGACTGGGTATAACTTGGATCCCACTTCTGACGTCAATGTGACATAACTGGACAGCAGGGTGTGTGGGATTTAAACCAGGGACCCTCATAAATGCCAACCCAAATGACTACCACTGTTCTGGGGAAACATTCTGGCGAGTCTGCACCCATTAGGAGGGTTGTGGACTGAACCAAGTGACACAGTGGATATGAGCTCCAAGATTGTATGGATTCAGTCTCCGCGCTAGCAGTTCCCGTGCATGACGATTCGACATTGACATACGAAACATCTAGCCGAGATCACATAACAGAGACGATGGTTAAGCACCTATATGCATGTCAATGGATGAGTCATTCAGTGGAATTTACGATACTCTTGGGAGTCCATAACCACCTCTTGTCTACATAACGACCCCCTCAACACAATTGTTTCGTTTAGCTCTCATGCATTTCCCTTTAGCAGAATAAATGTCTGGTGTCTAGTTCAGACTGTTCCAACACCATCTGTGTGTTTCAGAGGAGAACAGCGTTAGAAATGTGTCTTTGAAGTTCATTTTTATGACCCCTATGGATTAGGAGTTCCCTGGTGGAATAGGTTAAGCATGTCCGGATGTGCTGTAGTGTAAATATGAAGTGTGAACCTTATCATATGTGATTCATGGAGAGGACTGGACTATTTCAAATACAGTGTAGGCTTTTGAATAGGGCCTGGGACCGTGAAAGTCGAAGATACAATTATCTCAATGAGTAGTCATGTGTAGTGTTCTGTGTTCATGTCTGAAGAAAATGAGTGTCATGTTTTCCTGCCGGCAGAGAACTTTGTGTGTTAGTATGTTCTGTAGCTTACTGACATCAACACCTTGAGTGTCTGTGTGGCTCTGTGTCCTTGCGTGACTGTACTGAAGCCATACACTCGACAGGGACCCTGCTGAACACACACAGTACATCGGACGAGCAGTTAATTGAAGACATTTGGCCCCGGGGGGTAGCAATTCCAGACCTTGCTGCTCAGTAATGAGTGTTTAATGCAGTGTTCAGCGGCTTGATGTGGGCCTGTTAGCACCTGCCGAAAACAGTTTTTCACACCGTCACCAAGCACAGGAGGTGTGATGTGCTGTGCCTTTCTGCCTGATGCTTCTGTCTCTGTCTGTGTCTCTGTGTCTCTGTGTCTCTGTGTCTCTGTGCCATGTGAAAGCCCCCTGCTGTACCTGTCATTTCATCACTTTTCTGAAGATCATAGACTCAATGTTTTCCTCAATAATCAAACCTCCACAAGGGACATATTGATCAAGATAGGTAATAAAATGAAAGGGCGCTTTGTAAGGGAGTTAGCTTTTCTGTCACCCAATTCCTTGTACCAGTGTTACTGCAACATTTGAACTGACTAGCTATATGACCCCCACACCCAACTAATCATCTAGCATTTTGATTTGAGTAATTTACTATGTTTGCAGCTGTATAATAAGACTGGTGTATTTATATCAAGGATGTTTGGCTTCCATGTGGCAACATGGCTCTCATGTACAGTCAGTAGTGAGACAAGGCGGTGGGAGCGGAGCGTAGCAGAGCTGCTCGTATTCTGACCAAAGTTGCACTTTGCCATCAAGAGAGAGGCCATACATAATGGATGAATTGTTGCACGCTTTCGCATTTACAGGGCCAGACAATTGTCTAGCGCTCGATACGTCACCAAAACGCCCATGCCTCTCACTACCAATTGTGAATTTGCGAAAATCTCGCTATTATGTCTAAAGAAGCGCTTGAACATTCCTAAACCAACCGAAATATTGCTGTTTCAGTATTCTTCATTACAGACTAGGCTTGGGCGGATTCCAGATTGTCACTACCTTCACTACCTTGTCCGTAATACCGGCACTGAACACAGGGGGTGCTGTTTTCAAGCCCCACTGACACTCTGTAATTCGAAGGTTAGCAATGCTAACAAGTACTTGTGAAATCCCATAGAGAATGCTAACTAAATGCTAACGAGCGCATTGCAAACATTTCATACAGTTTGTAACCTAAATAATAAAAGTAACTAAAACATGCTACTCACAGTTTGCTGCACACCCAAAACAGCAAGGCTCTTTGATCCAGGAGGGAATACTCTGCTGTTACCAAGTGAATGCTTGATTTTGGAAGAAACTAACCACTTAGATAGATAGCTCACTAGTGTGGTGCAAATTCTACCTTTAATTAATAATGAGGAGAGGCAAGGTCAATAATCAATCAAGGTATTACTTTTATTAACAAACTTACTGCAATAAGAGGGCTGGTTGCACCACCCACAAAGTGAATTGAGTGAGAGCCCCCCGCACAAAGAGTACAGAAGCCTTATATAGTCAAGCTATCTTATGCAAGCATCTGCAAAACACATGATCTTATGTGTGTGTATGTGTGTACAGAAGGAGAGACGAACCTGGGTTACGGGGTACAGAATATAATGAAAAGGTTGTCTCAGTCTGTCGCAACTGAGTGAGGACAATAAGTGCCAAAGTGAGAGGAAGTCACTCCAGACATACTTCCACGAACAGTAGCTCAACGGATCCCCCAAGTTGGGCGAGCAAGCACCTTTGACTGTCAGCCCAAATAATGTATGTCCTACCCCTACACACACGCACGCACCCGCACACCCGCACACACACACACACACACACACACACACACACACACACACACACAACAGGAATCTTTCGCCCAGAAAAAGGATCCAAACAGAACAACAGCTCTATCACTGGTGTGCAGAATATAACAGTGTGCTCTGTCTCCAGTTAAGCTAAGAGGAACCAGTTAGTTTCTGTCAGGTCTTGGCTGAGCACCCAGACATCATGGGGTCATTCCACACACAGGCCTCCATTACTGCACACACACTTTTCTATCTTATATAAGTTTGTTTCTTTAACAAGCCCAATGCCTAGGCTTAAAGAAGGATATCTTAGTACACAAGCATTAGTGAGGTTTAACAGAAAAGGCCCTCACACTACAAAAATTAGCAAACCAAATGCACAACTGCAGAGATTTTAGCACACTTTAGACAGTTAACGTAATAGTTATAAGATACACTACGTGACCAAAGGTATGTGGATGCCTGCTTGTCAAACATCTCATTTCAAAATCATGGGCATTAATATGGAGTTCTTTCCACTAGATGTTGGAACATTTCTGCGGGTACTTGCTTCTATTCAGCCACATGAGAATTAGTGAACTCAGGCACTGATGTTGGGCGATTAGGTCTTGCTTGCAGTCGACGTTCCAAGTCATTCCAAAGGTGTTCGATGGGGTTGAGGTCAGAGCTTTGTGCAGGCCAGTCAAGTTCTTCCACACTGATTTCGACAAACCATTTCCCTATGGACCTTGCTTTGTGCACGGTGGCATTGTCATGCTGAAACAGGAAAGGGCCTTCCCCAAACTGTTGCCACAAAGTTGGAAGCACAGAATCATCTAGAATGTCATTGTATGCTGTAGCGTTAAGATTTCCCTTCACAGGAAATAAACCACGAAAGACCATTATCCCTCCTCCATCAAACTTTACAGTTGGCACTATGCATTCGGGCAGGTAGCGTTTTCCAGGCATCTGCCAAACCCAGATTCATCCATCAGACTGCCAGATGGTGAAGCATGATTCATCACTCCAGAGAACGCGTTTCCACTGCTCCAGAGTCCAATGGCCGCGAGCTTTACACCACTCCTGCCGACATTTGGCATTGTGCTTGTTGATCTTAGGCTTGTGTGCGGCTGCTCGGCCATGGAAACCCATTTCATGAAGCTCCCTACATACAATTATTGTGCTGATGTTGCTTCCAGAGGCAGTTTGGAACTCTGTAGTGAGTGTTGCAACCAAGGACAGACAATGATTATGCGCTACGTGCTTCAGCACTCGGTGGTTCTGATCTGTGAGCTTGTTTGGCCTACCGCTTCGCGGCTGAGCCGTTGTTGCTCCTAGCCGTTTCATCTTCACAATAACGGCACTTACAGTTGATCAGGGCAGCACTAGCAGGGCATAAATTTTATGAACTGACTTGTTGGAAAGGTGGCATCCTATGACGCTGCCACGTTGAAAGTCACTGAGCTCTTCGGTAAGACCATTCTGCTGCCAGTGTTTGTCTTTGGAGATCGCATGGCTGTGTGCTCGATTTTGTACAGCTGTCAGCAATGGGTGTGGCTGAAATAGCTGAATCCACTCATTTGAAGGGGTGTCCACATACTTTTGTATACACAGAGCATTCAGAAAGTTTTCAGACCGCTTTACTTTTTCCATATTTTGTTACGTTACAGCCTTATTCTAAAATGTATTAAATCGTTTTTTCTCCTCATCAATTTACACACAATACCCCATCATTTTTTGAAATGTTAACAAATGTATAAAATAAAAAAAACTGAAACATCACATTTACATATGTATTCAGACCCTTTACTCAGTATTATGTTGAAGCGCCTTTGGCAACGATTACAGCCTTTTGTCTTCTTGGGTATGACGCTACAAGCTTGGCATACCTGTATTTGGGGAGTTTCTCCCATTCTTCTCTGCAGATCCTCTTAAACTCTGTCAGGTTGGATGGGGAGCGTTGCTGCACAGCTATTTTCAGGTCTCTCCAGAGATGTTCGATCGGGTTCAAGTCTGGGCTTTGGCTGGGCCACTCAAGGACATTCAGTCCCGAAGCCACTCCTGCATTGTCTTGGCTGTGTGCTTAGGGTCGTTGTCCTGTTTGAAGGTGAACCTTCGCCCCAATCTGATGTCTTGAGTGTTCTAGAGCAGGTTTTCATCAAGGATCTCTCTATACTTTGCTCCGTTCATCTTTCCCTCGATCCTGACTAGTCTCCCAGTCCCTGCCACAGAAAAACATCCTCACAGCATGTTGCTGCCACCACCATGCTTCACCGTAGGGATGTTTCCTCCAGACGTGACGCTTGGCACTCAGGCCACGAATTTCAATCTTGGTTTCATCAGACCAGAAATTATTGTTTCTCATAGTCTGAGAGTCCTTTAGGTGCCTTTTGGCGAACTCAAGCAGGTTGTCATGTTCCTTTTACTGAGAAGTGGCGTCCATCTGGCCACTCTACAATAAAGGCCTAATTGGTGGAGTGCTGCAGAGATGGTTGTCCTTCTGGAAGGTTGTCCCATCTCAACAGAGGAACTGTCAGAGTGACCATCGGGTTATTGGTCACCTCCCTGACCAAGGCCCTTCTCCCCCGATTGCTCAGTTTGGCCGGTCCGACAGCTGTAGGAAGAGTCTTGATGGTTCCAAACTTCTTCCATTGAAGAATGATGGAGACCACTGTGTTCTTGGGGACCTTCAAAGTTGCATAAATCTTTTCAAACAACACATACACATACACATAACACATACACATATTTAGCAGATGTTTTAGTGGGATGTAGAGAAATGTTTGTGATCATGGTTCCCTTCCCCAGATCTGTGCCTTGACACAATCCTGTTTCGGAGCTCTACGGACAATTTCTTTGACCTCATGGCTTCATTTTTTTCTCCGATAGGCGCTGTCAACTGTGGGACCTAATATAGACAGGTGTGTTTCTATTCAAATCATGTCAAATCAATTGAATTTATCACAGGTGGACTCCAATCACTTTGTGGAAGTATCTCAAGTATGATCGATGGAAACAGGATGCACCTGAGCTGAAGTTCATAAGGTGCAAAACATTCTAAACACCTGTTTTCACTTTGTCATTAAGTGGTATTGTGTGATAGGTTTATGAGGGGGAAAAATTACTTAATCAATTTTACAATATAGCTGGAAAAAGGGAATGGGTCTGAATACTTCCTGAATGCACAGTTTAGTGTATCTAGCTGGCAAACAGTTAGTTGTGAATTCCATACTGTAAAAAGATCACCTGGTGCGTGCTGCACAACAGTGAGTGCCTCACAAGGCTTTGGTCTCTGGTCCTTGTCTTTGGTCCTTGTCTCTGGTCATTGTGTGCTTGTAAACAAACACCATGTGACACGTGATTGGGGACTACCGTAAGCTTCATATACTGAACAAAAATCTAAACGCCACATGTAAAGTGTTGGTCCCTTGTTTCATGAGTTGAAATACAAAATCCCAGAAATGTTCTATACTCACAAAAAAATGTATTTGTCTAAATTCTTTGGCACAAATTTGTTTACTTCCCTGTTAGTGAGCATTTATCCTTTGCCAATATGATTGTATTTGTTACATACACATGGTTAGCAGATGTTAATGTGAGTGTAGCGAAATGCTTGTGCTTCTAGTTCCGACAGTGCAGTAATATTTAACAAGTGTAACTGTCGTCGTCGGATTTAGACCAAAATGCAGCGGGGAAATGTGCACTCATCTTCTTTATTATAAAATGGACAAGAAGGAGGACAAGAAGGAGGACAAGAAGGAAGACAAGAAGGAGGACAAGAAGGAGGACAAGAAGGAGGACAAGAAGGAGGACAAGAAGGAAGACAAGAAGGAGGACAAGAAGGAGGACAAGAAGGAGGACAAGAAGGAGGACAAGAAGGAGGACAAGAAGGAGGACAAGAAGGAGGACAAGCACTAATCACATGCTGGTAAGGCATTAAGGCTATACCTAGCACAATCTCCCACAAAGTACTCAACAAACACATACCTATATATAGGACTCTCAATCAGAGGCAACTAGAAAACACCTGCCTCCAATTGAGAGTCCAACCCCAATTAACAAAACATAGAAATACAAAAGACTAGACAGAACATAGAAATACACTAACATAGAACAGTGCCCAAAACCCCCCGGAATACATAAATCAAATACCCTACTAAACAAACCACCACCCCGAACCACATAAAACAAATACCCTCTGCCACGTCCTGACCAAACTACAATAACAAATAACCCCTATTACTGGTCAGGACGTGACAACAAGTAATCTAACAATTCCCCAGCAACTACCTAATACATGAGAATATGTACATGTAAGTATATGGATGAGGTAAGTATATGGATGACTGGTGTGGCATATCAATAAGCTCATTAAACAGCTTGATCATTACACAGGTGCACCTTGTGCTGGGGACAATAAAAGGCCACTTTAAAATGTGCAGTTTTGTCACACAGCACAATGCCACAGATGTCTCAAGTTTTGAGGGAGAGTGGCATGCTGACTGCAGGAATGTCCACTAGAGCTGTTGCCAGAGAATGTTATGTTAATTTCTCTACCATAAGCTGCCTCGAACGTCGTTTTAGATCATTTGGCAGTACGTCCGAACAGGCCTCAAAACAACTGTGGACCACATGTAACCACGCCAGCCCAGGACCTCCTCATCCGGCTTCATCACCTGCAGGATCATCTGAGGGGTGGTGCTGAGGAGCATTTCTGTCTGTAATAAGCCCGTTTGTTTGGAAAAACTCATTCTGATTGGCTGGGCCTGACTGCCAAGTGTGTGGACCTATGCCCTACCAGGCCCACCCACGGCTGCCGTCCTGCCCAGTCATGTGAAATCCATAGATTAGGGCCTAATGAATTTATTTAAATTGATTGATTTCCTTATATGAACTGTAACTCAGTAAAATCTTTGAAATTGTTGCATGTTGCGTTTTTGTTCAGTATAGTAATGTGACAGGTGAAATAAAAAACGCAATGTTCTTTATCTCTTAACGTATTGCACAAGTTGACTGCAGGTATTTACTTAAAAGTACCTACAAATATTCCAATTTATTAAAAAACTTCAAAGAAATTGTTTAAACGGTATTGACGGCATTGAAAAACATCCCGTGGATTTTTCCAAATACCCTAGTATATACGGTATACCATCCAAGACTATAACAGACACATTTAACGCGTCCCTGACTTCTGCCTTCTCTCTTTCTCTAACACAGACACGCACACACACGCACGCACGCACACACACACACACACACACACACACACACACACACACACACACACACACACACACACACACACACACACACACACACACACACACACACACACACACACACACACACACACACACACACAGCCGTAGTCTGCCGGGCCTCAGTGGAGAAAGACTTTGTGAATGTCAATGCGATTCAGTAGTGACAGCGAGCCATGTCAGCACTGAAATGGGCCCTGTGTCTAATGTAATGAAGCCTATAAGGAGTCAGAATGCCAGACGGTCGCCACTTTGTCCTGACACACCTGAGAAAGGTGACAGACAGGCAGACTGGCACGCAGATGAGCAAGCCCTTTAAGGGATGCCCTCTCGCCTAGGGATGGCTGAAAATACATCCCCCTCCCCATTTTTATTGATGGCTGCTCCCCTGTGAGAAGCTCAGGGATATTGGTTCTGTCGACACCTGAGCAAGAATTCTGTCCCCAGTTTTGTTATTATACTTGGTCTTTTTATCATTTTACATCTATTCAAGGGAGATTTAGGGAGGATGCCAGTACAAGCTAGTACAAGCTAGACTGAAGTTATTGAAATATTCCAGATTATCATTTAGCAAAATAGTTTATTTTATTTTGTGTTAGCCATATATCATAACATACAAGTTGAAGATCTAGCTTACCAAACAGAGCTTCCCTTTCCAGATGATCTCATACCCACCTCCGGGGTGCCTGCCATGATTTGATAAAGATACATTGTGTCTTTATAAGGAGAATAGGAGCCTGATATCATAAATGCAATAAAACCATAGCAATAACAACAAACCTGTCCTTTTGACAAAGTGATGTAATGTTCACGGAAACAGTATTTATCAAGCTTGTTCAAGAACCATGTATCTTAAATATCTCGGGCTGCCAGGTAGATGTGTTCCCACATCACAGAAATCATTTGTTTCTATCCATGTTTTAGACAAGCAAAGCGAAAACGCCATCTACTCACATGCATCAAATGGCAAACAAATTGTATTGCTGTGGGGGAAATGAAAAAGCTATAAATAGCTTCACACGTCACAACTGCAGAGGATGTCACTTTTATACATGTAACCGAAACCTAATACTCAGACACGTAATTAGAACGTAAAACTAACGCATCTAAGCATTCTCGGTTCCCTGTGAACAGTATATTTAGACAAGCTCACACAGAATATTTGAATTGCATATTTCAACTGGCCTCTCATTTCAAACGCTCACCACTTTCCACTTTGATCACCTCGCTGACAAGAGCATGAGTAGCTTGTAAGCGTTAAAGGTAATAAGGGAGAGAGGGTAGTGTGGGAGAGTGAGAGGCTTGGATCAGTTTCTTCCAGAAGACAAGACTCAGTCAGATCGAGAGGTTTTTCTTTGACACCAGCCTACCTAAGTACATCACAGACAGCCTTAAAAAAGGCCCAGGAAATTGTTTGCAGAGCAAAAGGCGGCCATTTTGTTTTCTAACGAACTAAGGATAAACATCGGCAGGATGCATTGGGGGATTCAACATGGAGGATAAATATAGGGTGTCAGTCACGTAGCTAAAGATGAAGAAGACGGAAAAGAATGCCTGATACGCACAGGGCTTGCCGAATTAACAAGCTCCTTGCTTCCAGTTGTTCCTACCAAGAGCGCTCCTCTGTGAAGATGAAAGATTGTCATTGTCGCTACCAAGGACATCTTATCAGAATGATCTCTTTTTTGGATCCCGAGATCTGTTCATTATGAAAAGTTTCCGCAGGAGTGCTGAAACAACAAAAGTATAAATTTAGTTAAAAAAAAGAATAATGAATTCTGTCTTTATGTTGTCATTTGTTAACTTTAATGGCTGTTGGTGTCTCTGTGATGTCTGCTATCCCTAGTGGATAACTGTATGACGTTAGCATATTAAATAGCCCATTATTCCATCACAACCCCAACACACTCTGTAATTGTATGCTCAAATGAGATGGGTAAATATGTTTCCAATTATTTTCATACTAGGGGCATACAACATTCAATTGCCTTTGTTTATTTTGCGGGTTTCGATTTGCCGATGTAAAAATAATTGACAAATTACTCTGCCTCGTGTCTATTTGCAAAGGCCTCCCAAACTCAAGTTAATTAACATAGTTGACCACAGCTGGCACATTTGAACCATTAATGAACACATTGAAGAGTCCTCTCATCTAACGAGCCTGTGCTACTACTTTCCAACACACCATTGCAAATTCGTCCCCGCCCAGGCAAACAGGACACGTCTGTTTATCAGAAATTCTGTTAAGTATTCAACCAACCAAGAGTCAATTAGGGTTCACTTAAAATACAAATACAGTCTCTCTTGTTTTATCAGTATTGTGACTCTACTAAGGCAACACAATGGCTTTGTTTGGTGGCACCAAACAGTTGAGCTGCTGTGCCAGCGCCGTCTCAGAATATCATCTCTGGCCAAAATACTGCCTGCATACATGATAAGCAGAAAAATGAGGAAAAGCGATCTAAAGCTGCGTTTTGACTCAAACTATTCAACGTTTGAGTGACTCTACCAATGGATATGCCTTTTATGCTGTCAGATGACACATCTGACAAGACGGATGACACATTGAATATGTTTTCTTTTCTTGTCAGTTTGGATATTTGAATAGGACGTTATGATTAAATGGACAGATGCTTGGCACCTCCAAATGATAGACTTCACACTGTTTTTGATGAGTAGGAAGACGGCTTATGATCTTGGTATGACTTTGTACTACTCCACATATTGTTGGCTCATGATTATAGTACCGAAAACAATTTCTCTGTTAGGCTAGAACCCATTGATTTCAACTCCCTAACAAATCCTCAAAAGCCTCAGATCTCTAGCACACAATGATATAAACTGATTCCGTTTGAGTTCTTACCCACACTAATCATAATCTCATGAGCCACCAAATCTTCCATAAACCCACTTAGCACAGACCCATTTTCTGGGCTAGAATAACAATAATCAAGCCTTTGTATGCGCCAGTCAGTGTGTAAAAGACTTATTAACCTGTTTGGAATGGCAATCAGGGCCAATTAAGGTTGGGCTTTGTGAAGTGCAGTCACATACAGTATGTAATTCAACGGCAGGCCCCGTGGGGAACAGGTTCTGTTGCTTTGTGTCGCAAGTGCTGCCTTTAGCTCTTATTTTGCTGAATATTTCATAAGCCACCCTACAGACAGTTGCCACGTCGTTCAGGGACACCTGACCTGTCGAGGCTGCCCCCCCCCCCTCCACACACTGTCTCTCCACTCTACCTCTGCACTATAATTTCAATAAAACAATAGGGAAGACAATCATACTTGTCACATGACTGGAGGAGCATAATGACGTTTGTTTACACTACTACGGATGCTACTGTGCTTTACATGGCCATGACTGGATAATCGGTATGTTGTTGTTGTTGTTGTTGCCAGATACAAAGACGTTGTAGTCGTATCTGGAGTGATCTATTTTATTGTGCGGGACTCCGTCTCTGATTTGATGTTGTCAGGATATTAATGGTCGGCGTGATAGAGGAGATCCTAACGACACTGCGGATAAGACACGGCATTTCTTAGTTTATTGGTAAAGGGCCCCTTTTGATAACCTTATCAGAACAAATGCTCCACTTATTAAAGTAGGGGGATAGCTTTGGGAAAATAAAATGAAGTGACCGCTAGGATGGATCTTGCCAGAGATGAATCACTCAAGGCCCTAACAGACTTCAACAGAGTGTGACAGTTAGACGAGGCAGCCTCTTCCTTAGCATATTTTCCCAGTGCAGACAGTGAACTGGGTGGACCCCATCCATGTAAACACAGCTTTCCTAATATATTTGCAAATGGACGCGTCAGGGTAATTCCGCCATGGCTGATGCCAGCGCCGGGGCCGACCCTGGAATACTAAGCACATTACTTGGCCCGGGGACGACGCTTTATCTCCCTCTCCCTTCCTCCTCACTCACCTTCCTCCCTTCCTCTCTCCAGGAAGAGAGGGTAGCAGAAGCAGCCATCCGTTGTTGGTGCTGTTTTTTTGTTTCAATATTTTTTCTCTCTTCCTCTGTTACATCCAGTAGGTGCGCCTTCCCCAGTCATCCCTGGAGCGTAACACTCGAGAGCCAGCAGCAAATCCCATTCTGTCAATACAGCCGCCATGGTCACAGAGACCAACGAGACTCGACACAAGTGTTTATTTAGTAAAGGGGGGACCAAAAGGGTTAGCACAGACCAATGTTAACCCGCCCCAAATCTGCTTTGAAATGAAGAAAATGAGAACTTGAGCAAATATGAATTCTCAGGGTATTACACTTTCAAAAGATTTGGACTACAGTGGCAGTCCCCTATAGGCACGTTTAATGTTGCAAGTGTAAAGAAAAAATACGAAAAGAGGAATCCAAGTGGGAATGTTATGAACCGACTGGTTTTATTTGGATTGCGTGTTTTTCTTGTCTTGTTTGTGGATTGTATAGGTTTGAACGTGTTAGCTGAGAGAGCTGTCTGAAAAAAGGAAAATCAATTTCCTCACAATTTCTCCTCCATTTCTCTTTTCGCTCTTAAGATATTTTCCATGGCGTGTACGTACACGTTTCCTTCTGATCCATTGCAAATCACACAATGTCCGCCTTGTCATATCACCTTTTTTTTCAAGTTGCGATGAATTAACTTTTAACTACAGTATATATGTTTTAACCAATCAACCTTGAAATGTCATTGCTAATACAGGTTACATATAATATATTTGGAGTGCCTTAACCATTATTTTTAACACAATACATTTTCACGGTGACTCATACATGTTCTATCTGATTGTGACAGTGAGAATGGGCGTTAGTGTGATTTCACAAAAAGCAATCTGATCGCTTAGAGAAAAACCCACCATGTCACTAGATACTGTATGTTTGTAGTTCAAAAAGGTTTGATATCCAGACAGGGAGGGAACAACAGTGCTTTCTTGAGAGGAGGAGCTGAGTTGTGAGGGGGAAAAAAGACCCCTGTAAAAATTGCAACACAGTGCAGCTCTTATTTTCCTCCCAATTGATACTAATTGGCAGCAGAGTGTCTTCCTGACAGGGGCTCTCGCCCCCAGCGCCTCGCGCGTGCGAGCGTGATGAACTGCCAACTCCGGAAATAAATCCAACTTTAGCTGGGAAGGATCTCAAGGTCTTAAAAAAAAGTTCTCTCTCTCCTCTGTTCAGGGGCCTTCTCACAGACATCTAAGGCTTGCTCTCTCTATTTCTCTCCTTCTCCCAGGGCCTGTGAAATGAAATCTTTATATTAGTCATAAACTCGATTACAGGAGAGACATGACACAGTCCTAGCAACTAGTAAACAAGCCTGTTTCCCTCGTCTATATGAAGTGACATGAAATTGTATTTACAGAACAGCAAAGATATGTATGTAAAACTATACGTTATGTAATTAGGGTGATTTATGCTTCTTAATCACAAATCAAATGAAATCAAGCTTCCAACATGGAGATTAACATCCACCCCATGGTCTCAGAGCTAGCAGCATACTGCATTTATCAGTTTAGTAGTGTTTTCTGTGTGCAGATGCACTGGCTATACCTCACATGCTGGGATATAGATCTAGAGAAATATCGCCCAAATTAATTTACCACCCCAGCACTGACAATCCTCATTTTTCATACGGATGAACTTGACTCCACCTTAAGAGATCATTCTGTTTTTGTTCATATAGTTAAGGGTACAATTTATTTTTTCCAGCACTATGTAATCTGACACTAGATCAAAGTGCAGTCGGTTTTCATGGATGAATGACTGTGTCCACCAGGTCTGCCAGTATAGCTTTCATTAAAGGCTAGTGCCTGGTCTTTCATATATCTCCTGGTCTTTCATATATCTGCCCTCGGTTCACAAGCCTTCGCCAACTTGTTGGGCCAAGTTCTTTCTAGCAGAGTGATATTGTCTGTATGTTCTAAGAGATTGCAAAAGAAGCTCTGAGGATAAATGTGTTACTTTTCCGCCATTTTGGAAGATGGCCTGTCAAGACTAACAAATGCAATATGTCCCCGTCCTGTTCCACTGTAACGTTTTGCCTCAAATGAGATTCCCCCTGTCAAGATGACTTGGTCACTACCTAATTGAATTCCATCGACAAGTTGTCAGGACAAATGTTCTCAAGACCTTCCAGACCACTGACTAATATACAGGGGGAGTAATTACAGAAGGTGAGTTTTGTAATCTTGCTGAAACATAATTAAGTTGCAGTAAAACATTAGCTGGCTATACAGAGGCATCGCCCTAAAATCTGCGATGTGATGTTCTGGGGAAAAACATATATTTCTCTTCCTTTAGTTGCACTTGCCCATGCGACGGGTCATTAATCATGAAACGGACGGGTTTATTTTTGCCTACACTTTAGAAAAGGATAGGGTAATGCTGCGGATGATAAATTGAGTGTATGGTGAACTGCTCGATTCAATCTCTGGCAGTAAATCTCTTTCTGTCGTTGGCTAACTTCTCTCATCACAGAAGGCTCGAGTTGCGGACCCTTCGACACTTGAAAAAAATTTACGGTGACAGGTAGAGATCCCCTCAGACTCCCTGCCTCTAAAGAGGTCAAATCACAATATGATATAGCTCTCCCCCAAAGCTAAAGATAAGTTGTGTGTGAAAAGGGCTCTGGTACTGGGTTTGTCGTTTAATGCCCTGCACGAACCAAACAACAGATGCGTAAAAGATGGTTGACAGTGCTGTTAAAATGGAAGATAACTGTCTATACAGTAGGATCCTCACCTCTCTTTCCCACTTGACTGACTCAGAACATAAATCTCCCCCCAATGAGGGAGTAGAGGTCTAGCTCGCTACACACCATCTCATGTTGTTTGGAGCTCGCCTCACTCCCAGAGGCTATACAGTACCTAGCGTTGCCAAGCCCTCCTAAATGTGCCAAATTGGGCTCTGCCTCAAGGGGCGCCTCTCTGAAAACCCATTGGGTCCCATTCAGTTAATGGTGCCGGGCTTCTCTCAAGAGCTTGTCTGCAAACCGGATTTACTAGGACCTCCTCCAACAATCTGGCAACCCTGTCGCTGCCATACCTGTTGAAGCTATTCATATAGTCTTCTCATTTTTGGCAGCATTGGGCTGCTGTTATGCTGGGTTCTCTGGGTTCTCTCCATAGACTGAAGGTCTTTTGCCAAGACCTGGACAATTTTGCTGAAGCCCAAACACCCTCTGCTTTCTGCCATTACAGAGGTCGTGTCCTATGACCATCTGTCTTTCAGAACACCAAGAGCCATCCCAGAACCCCCTGCTTTAACCTTATTAGAGTGAAGGATGTGGTTGAACCATCCCAGCAATTTGCAATGTTTAGTCTTTTTGGAGCTGGACCAGCTGGTAGTGTACAGCAGAAGTCTTGTCATTGAGTTACATAACAGATATTTTACCTTCAGCTTTAATTGTTGTCTTTACCACTGTTATCTTAGATATGTGTTTCTGAAATGTGTCAGTGATTCAAAACAGTTGTATTAGCAAATATGCTAACAGTGCATGGAGGCTAATGTTTGGTGAATGATAGGCCAGTGGGCTATTTTGTGATTTTGCTACCCATGACTCTCACTTGTATAGCACAAACCTGAATCCCCTGTCAACGTGTACTACCCAACCAGTTTAGACAAGGCACAGCAGTGCTGGCCCAAACCTGTCAAAGGCTACTAGGTCATCTGCCTGTTAGCGAATTAAGAGTCCCCTTTTGATTCAGCGCCATTACACTGGAGCACTGGTTCAGCGCCCTAATCGGTACCATTTCTGCATTATTCACAACTGTTCATGCATTGGCACTTAAAAACATTACTGATATTGTAATCTTTTAATTGTCTGTAGTCATGTATTACATTTTTTGATTTAGGGCCAGAAACTGACCTGAGGCAGAGGCAAACTTTTTTTTGTTCAATTTGGATCCCTTTGGTTTCCCTTATCTGGAGTATTAACATACCTGTCTGGACGGTGATAATCTAAAGTGATGGATGATCGCTGGCCAATGCCAAAGTCAGCTATTTCTGATGAGCTATCTGGTTCAGACTCACTCAAGCACTAATCTGAATGACACAGTCCCTTCCAACATCAAAGGGGCCTTTTTTGGATTCATTAATTCTATAGTCGTAGTCCTCCCCGTCATTTATGGGCCTGATTAAAATGTTCTGGAGTAGTCGCTTGAACATGGATATTTTCAACCCAAAGACCACTTTGCACTTCTCAAGAATGGCTCTTGAAATACACAGTGATACATATCCTTGAATTCAAAATGCACTCTAAATGTTCATGAATTGTGTGACACCAACCATTTTCCCAGAATTCTGTGTTTTAAAGGAATTCCTACGACTCGAAATAGCTGATCGGTTCAGCAAACACGGTTGCGATGTGCTCGTCTGACTGTTGACATCATTATGCTAAATTTGTTTGACCGTGACTCACAGTGAAAGTGGAGAACGGCAAATGGGCTGAGAAATGAGCAACCATTATCTGTGGTGCACAGTGGCGGTTCTAGACCATTTCGACTGGGGGGGCCAAGCTGGGGCCAGTTGTAATGTTAGAGGGGCCAGTTACATTAGACGTTATTGTTGTCATATTGTTTTCTTCACTGCATTGCAGGCATTAGCAGGCAAAATACCATGTTCATAATCACCATCGTTGCCACTGTCTAATAACGGATGTAAAAAAAGAACGATAGCAAAAATGAATTATGTAAAAATTATTTCATACTCCACATTTAGGGGGGCCACAAGGGGGTCCAAAATTGTTGTCACAGGGGCACTGGCCCCCCCTGCCCCTCACCCAGAACCGCTAGTGGTGGTGGAGTAAACACACCTCTCTCTACCTTGCCTGTTTGCTGTGATGCAACTGTGATGCAACCCAATACACAAGAGAAGTCAGAACTTTGTATTCAATTAAAGATGTAATTAAGTACGTACCCATATGACACGATATTGTAGTGCCGTGTTTGCAAAGGCGCCTTTGTTCAGAGTGCGCCAATACAAATGGCGGCATCGAGAACAGCGTTTCATTTGACGATTCGATTAAGCATTTTCAGAAACTATTAGGCACAACAACAAAAAACACTGTGTGTTTTTATATTAAACAGAGGAGGAGAGATCTAAAGATCGAAAGCTTGGCAACTTGACATGAAAAATAACTCCTGCATGTAAATGGTGTTTTATCGGCACTTGTTTGTCAACCGCCCTCCTCCATTCATTCACAGTCAGGGACTCATTTTCCTCGTCTGGCCATTTCAATTGAAAGAGCCTTTGAAGAGCTTGCTTTTGTTTATGAGGGGTATTCATGCTGTTTATTTTCCACTTCCTTCAAGTCATTTTAGTCATTTTAAAGTCAAATTGAACCTGACTGATGATGCTGATTTTGGTGGTGGTATTGGTGGGGGTGATGATGATGGTGATTTTGGTGGTGGTATTGGTGGGGGTGATGATGATGCTGATTTTGGTGGTGGTATTGGTGGGGGTGATGATGATGCTGATTTTGGTGGTGGTATTGGTGGGGGTGATGATGATGGTGATTTTGGTGGTGGTATTGGTGGGGGTGATGATGATGCTGATTTTGGTGGTGGTATTGGTGGGGGTGATGATGATGGTGATTTTGGTGGTGGTATTGGTGGGGGTGATGATGATGGTGATTTTGGTGGTGGTATTGGTGGGGGGGATGATGATGGTGATTGTTTTCTCTCTTTCATCCTCGCCATCATCATCGTCGTTGTCATCATCATCGTCATCATCGTAGTCGTCGTCATCATCATCGTCATCATAATCGTCATCATCCTCATCGCCATCACTATTATCGCATCATTTTTGTTTTTTTTTTGTTTACACTAGGCCTGGGCAGTATACCGTATTTTCCTATATACAGTATTGATGCATGGACCGGTTTGGGTTTTTACTTTACCTTCTATAACTATATTTCAATGTTTGTTTTGTGAAATGTGATATGCAGCTCCGGTGCGTGTAAAGAAGGTTTTCATAGTTTACTCTGTTTGCTACTTGAGTCGTCTCTCTCCCTCGTCCTGCTGCACGCCACTTCCCACACCAAGCCCTGCCCCCTGTCACTCAAGGAGAGAGCAGTTGCTTGACCACGGAGTCACAAACTAGTGATCAGAAGTTTTGCTTTTATTACTGACTCTGGTCTTCTTGACTCATTCAGTCAAAACAAATATTTTTACTCGTTTAGTTCATTTGTGTCTGTAATGCCCAGAGCATGCAGAAAATGTAAAAGAGTCATGATTCAACAAGCCTCTCTTTCACCATAGGGGGCAGGCAGGACCCCTACCGGCGAACGATGAACTGAAAACTCAGAGTCATGATTCTACAACCTCTCGTTCACGTCGTTCACCATAGGGGGCAGGCAGGACCCCCTACCGGCAAACGATGAACTGAAAACTCAAAGAGTCATGATTCTACAACCTCTCGTTCACGTCGTTCACCATAGGGGTTTATTGGAGTTGTCATTTGTGACTGAGACTTGTGAAAGTGCTTTAAACAATATACATTTGTTGATCGCTAGGCATAAAAATACAACTATTTGTTGCTACATTTGAAACGAGGTCTGGTTGTGGCCGCAACCGGACTAGATTGTGAACGACTCTTGGTGGAATGCATTGCTTGACTGCCTTGAGGGTGATAAGCACAATGTCGTTCACGGACTGTAGCCCCCCCCCCAAACGATTTGTTCTCGAGTTCGTTGAACAGAGGCGGTGTATGTTTTGGTTCTATAAAGTTGTGTCCATCATAACGTTCAATAATACATTCTTCACATTCATTCTTGCACCATGCGATCAATGAGTTCTAAACATGTATTTGTCTTTTCTATGCTCATGATCTATTTCCCTACGGATATATTACAGAAGGTCGGAGGTCGGACTATGTCTCTGGAGCCTCTGTGCAGGAGGAGCGTGTAGCCTGCACTCTAGGACTCATTGCGGCCCGCACTAGCAGGTCAGAAAAAGGAATCATGACTTGAGTCAGTAAAAAGAGTCGTTCAATAATAAATAATCGTTCAACAACTGCACATGCAACAAGATGTTGGTAACAATGTTGCTTTCCACAAGCGTTTTATGATTACACTATTAGTTTGTCTTGCTGTCTGCAGACTACTATCTGCTCGTTTGCCTATTCTTAGCAAGTTGTGGCTAAAATAAATATTTTTAGCCGCTAATGCTAATCACAGGTTAGCTGGTTAGCTAGCTTGCTAAATGTACTGCAAGTCAGAACAAACATATAGTAGATAGCTAATACAGCCTAGTACAAGTGCTGGTGTAGGCCCAGATAAGCATGTTGTTTGTGCAATGGTACAGTATCTTCTAAATCAGAGAGAAATCTTTGAAACATTAATATGTTAGCTAGCTGGCAAGCTACATGAGGTAAGGAAACATGGAATGTAACATCTAATTAGGGACACATGGAAACATTGACCAACACTGATTCCAACAGTTCCCCAATTAACTAGGCCTCGATTGTTTTCCCATGGCATGCAGCCATGTGTTGCACAGTGTGGAAATGATACCAAAAGTGCAGGAAATGCCGAAATTGTCAAATGCTGAAAATATTTTTGGTTTGAAGTTGGATTGACCAGTATAAAACAATCAAAATGGAGAAAGCCCTACTGAAATCACTTACAGTATAATTGATGTGTTGCCACCCTAGGGTCATGAACTACTCATAAAGCATATGTAGAACTTGTATTATTAAAAAACATAAAATATTGTGAAATACCATCATACCGTCAAAAATGGGAAAAATATTATGATATGATATTTTGTCCATATCACCCAGCCTTTGTTTATACAACACCCGAGCCTCTGTCAGCTTCACTGGGATTTAGGTGCAATCAAGCCAGTGTGCTCCAAGACATATGTTTTGCTGAGTCCCTCATTTTGGGGATTGTTTAGCATGTAAGCCATCAAAAAGCCAAATGCTGCTAAACTGAATCCAATAGCAGGACACAGAATTAGCGCGAGCCATTCGCAGTGTAGGATTGCTACACAAAGCATTTTCACCCCACTAGAAGTTGTCAATTTACCCCTACAGTAAGATAATTGTGGCTCGCTTAGCCGGACCCATAGAAAAGGCCTGAACACTGTGAGTATGCTAATGTGCACTATGCTGCCACGTAGCATTTTTAACTACATCCCACAGTCCAATTTCTGCTAAACAAAATGCTGATATACTGGAAATGCTGTCTGAGGCATAACACAGTTAGTTTGCAGAGCTAGACGGCACATAACGGCCTTCAGTGTTTCTGGGGAGGTGGTGGCTAGGTGTTGATCTAACTCAGGCGTTCAAACTCCGTGCCCTATCCTGGTTAACAGGGTGAGAGAAAACCACATGCTGCGAGAAAGCATGGTTGGAGTTTAGTCTGTGAAGAACTGTAAACATTCAAATATACTTCCTCACTGAATATTTGACTTAGAATTATTTGCCGTACTTCCTTAGATAGGGACTTATATCAGACATTTCGTCATGTTATTCTTTAGTGTATTTTTGTACTTTCTAGTGTCATACGTGGTACACCTCGAATAGGTGGCTCTCAAACACAATCCTCTTTTCTTCTGACGTTAAAACCTTCACCGTCTAAGCTTTACATCCCCTCAGTTTGAGCACCACTCCCACACCAAACCCCAATAACCCACAAGCGCATTGCCCCACCATTTACCATTTTGTCTCTCCCTCAAGTCTATCCATCAAAAGACAGAAGCACTTCAGAGGCAAAGCAAGCAATCAACAGAGCCTCATGTCGAGGGAGGGCGTAAACGTGAAATAGTGGTCGTGACAAGCTGCCGTGCAGGTATTAGGTCAGGTCTATTGATTGATCTGTTCATAAACCCTACATCTCAGGACAAACCTCCGCCCCGACGTTTCCAGTCCATGCGGTATTAAACATTTACACTGTTGATGCGTCCGATCGCCTCTGGTCGCAGTTATCTCACGCTAGCGCCACCCGTAATCGAAGAAGACGGTCTTAGGCCAATTTTTGGAGTTTTCTACTTGAGAATTTGCAAATTATTGACTATTTGCCTGGGGGTCTTATGTTAGTTTTTTTTCTACTTTAGAATGTGCAAATTTTTTGATCAGATGCCGCCCCCAAGTGATAGTGAACGTAGAAAAAGCAACTACATGCATGACTTTTGAAAATCCATGTGGCGTTACAGGAATGATGCCGAACGTCCCTGTTGGCCACATTTGGGCCAATGTCCACATCAGCACACATGTCATTGCTTTGTAATTTGGTCCATGATTGGATGCTACATCGTTCACCTTGACCAGGGCAGGTCAGCAGAAACATCTCTAACAAATCCTAGTCCCAGTCCCAAACGCAATCAAAATTCCAAAAGGCTAGAAAGGTCAGCCCAGCATGACAGAATAGAAACTTGCCTGAAATGTTGCGCAGCTTTAGAATAACGGCGTAAGGTGTCGATGACGATGCATTCTATTTTTTAAAATTTTTGACATGCTGTTGGGTCGCGTGAGTACGTGTGTGTGTGTGTGCGTGTGTGCGTGCGTGCGTTGGGTTCGGATACTAAGGACTCGTGCAGGTGTATTTACATTGCGTACATATGGCTAATAGCATTGCTAAACTGACAACCTGTGATTTGTTATTGGGTGTTGCAATCGAATACTCAAGACTCACATCAGCCGTTGTTCACTAAGGTGACATAATGAGAGTGACGGTGCAATAATGCAACAGTTATTGTGCAAGCTGGCATTTACTGGCCAGTTTAGCCTGGGATTTTGAACGTGCTCTATTCATTCATACACGAGGGATTAGCAGACCTTTCTCCATAAATATCAGACCATTATACTGCCAACCATTTGAAAAGGGGACTTGGCATAAATCTAGCATTTTGTGCATCCCATCTATCATACATTGTGAATAACTGTTGTACTGTAAGTAACCATGTTAAGTAGCATTGGACAAGTGTAGACAGAAATACATCTTTAGTCTTTAGACCATATCATTGTGCAATACTTCTATATCTTCACAGTTATAATTCACAGCCTATACCTTTTAGCATATGACCAAAACACAGCACACGGCAGTTGAGCAATATGATATTATTGACTTACCCACAGAACATTTGAATTCATAACTTTATCGACCTCATCTAGACTCGTATTTATACGATTCAGGAGAGGCACGGTGTCCTTCATCAAACAGAAAGTGAGCCGATATGACCCCTCTTCCCTTTCTTTCTCTCCCTCTCTCCTTCTCTCTCTCCCTTACTAATAAGCAGTGCTTTCTTCTTCATGCATGGGACAGCAGAGAGAGAGAGGGAGAGAGAGAGAGAGAGAGAGAGAGAGAGAGAGAGAGAGAGAGAGAGAGAGAGAGAGAGAGAGAGAGAGAGAGAGAGAGAGAGAGAGAGAGAGAGAGAGAGAGAGAGATCCTCGCAGATGGATAGTGTGAGGTGATGGATGTGTCAGTCGGCTCTGTCTCATTCCAGTCAGGTGCTTCGCTCTTCAGTTGTGTAGACCCAGTTGGGCCGTAAGCCTCACACAACTGTTTTCCGCTTCTTCTTTTCATGTCTTCAATTTGTTGCAAAGCAGAGCTCGGTTGTTCTGATGTTTTTTCCCAGCCAGTCTAGACGTGTCCTTTTTTGGGGACAAACAGTACCTGTTTGTGTTGGTTTCAATTTGAAATTCAAGCAGACGAGGGTTACCTGAGAGGAACTTTTGGAATGAAGGGGCCTTTTCTGTTGTTCCATCTCCTAACCCTGAGCTGGGTTTTGCTGCCCTTGCGTTAGAAATTGGAACTGTCAGTTCAGTACATTTCGCCATTTGCGTCCCAGCTACATTACGTCAATGAATAACACAAGCATTTTTTGCTACAATCTCCAATTATGCAAACTAGTCCTCATGCCCCAGCTATAGGTCTTTGGGCTGATCTATATGCAGACGCAGTGTTGTTTAGGGCTCTCTCACATTACTGCCATTAGTAAAGGAGTGGTGTGTCAGGGATAGTGTGTCAAAACTATGTGGTATCTAAACCACAGTACTTACATAGGTAGAGAACACACACACGCATGCATGCATGTACAGTATACATACTCACACACACTCTCTCTCTTTCCCTGTCTGTCTCTCTCTGTCTCTGTCTCTCTCTCGCTCCCTTTCTCTCTCTTCCTGTCATGTTGTATAGTCACAGAGGTTAGAGAAAAGCGTGGTGTGTTGATAATCTATCGCAACACAATACAGAATGTCGGATTAACCTTTGATAGCTACTGTATAGTGAAGTACCTCAAGTAGCTACAGTGGTTGCTCAACTAAAAGTTTTGATGATTATGCTGCGGGACAGAGAGGTAATTTGTGGTTTAGTACGGTACCCTGCGTCACTACTTCATTGCTCCAGACCAGCGCAAGGGGGAGTTAGAGCACTGATTATGCTTTTTGGGTCCCAAAGCGCGTTTGTGTCTCTAAAATTACACTTCAGTATTACTTACTAAAAACGTTGAGAAACTTAGACTACAATTATGGTGTGGAATTGTTAGGATTATTTTGCTCTTACTGTAGTACTGTAGCCTACTCCCGACCGGTCATGTTGTACAGTGCCTGAGTGGCGCAGCATTCTAAGACTCTGCATCAAATGCAAACCTTTTTATTAAAAAGGTGCTGGTTCAATTCCAAATGTTTTTCTTAGTTGTCTGTATCACAACTGGCCTTGATTGGTTGCAATTTCAGTTTAATCCACCAGAAAAGACAGAACAAATAATACAACAACTATTGTGGTTAAACTCAAATATACTAATTGATTTAAAAAACATTACCAATTGGAACCTTTAACACGTGGAGGGGGGAAAAGTATTATTATTAAAACCCTGTTTTTCACAAGCATAGCAGGCTGTGAATTCTGTAAACAGTGTTTTGAGCAGGACAATATACAGTTGAAGTCGGAAGTTTACATGCACTTAGGTTAGAGTCATTAAAACTCGTTTTTCAAACACCCCACAAATTTCTTGTTAACAAACTATAGTTTTGGCAAGTCGGCTAGGACATCTACTTTGTGCATGACACAAGTAATTTTTCCAACAATTGTTTATAGACAGATTATTTCACTTATAATTCACTGTATCACAATTCCAGTGGGTCAGAAGTTTACATACACTAAGTTGACTGTGCCTTTAAACAGCTTGGACAATTCCAGAAAAGTATGTCATCACTTTAGAAGCATCTGATAGGCTAATTGACATAATTTCAGTCAATTGGAGGTGTACCTGTGGATGTATTTCAAGACCTACCTTGAAACTCAGTGCCTCTTTGCTTGACATAATGGGAAAATCAAAGGAAACCAGCCAAGACCTCAGAAAATATGGTAGAAAAAATTGTAGTCCTCCACAAGTGTGGTTCATCCTTGGGAGCAAGTATAAACACCATGGAACCACGCAGCCGTCATACCACTCAGGAAGGCGACGCGTTCCCTCTCCTAGAGATGAACGTACTTTGGTGCGAAAAGTGCAAATCCATCCCTGAACAACAGCAAAGGACCTTGTGAAGATGCTGGAGGAAACAGGTACAAAAGTATCTATATCCACAGTAAAAAGAGTTGTATATAGACATAACCTGAAAGGCCGCTCAGCAAGGAAGAAGCCACAGCTCCAAAACCGCCATAAAAAAAGCCAGACTATGGTTTGCAACTGCACATGCGGCCAAAGATCGTACTTTTTGGACAAATGTCCTCTCGTCTGATGAAACAAAAATAGAAGTGTTTGGCCATAATGACCATCGTTATGTTTGGAGGAAAAATGGGGAGGCTTGCAAGCCGAAGAACACTATCCCAGCCGTGAAGCACGGGTTTGGCCGCATCATGTTGTGGGGGTGCTTTGCTGCAGGAGGGAGTTGTGCACTTCACAAAATAGATGCCATCATGAGGAAGGGAAATTATGTGGATATATTGAAGCAACATCTCAAGACATCAGTCAGGAAGTTAAAGCTTGGTCGTAAATGTGTCTTCCAAATGGACAATGACCCCAAGCATGCTTATCAAGTTGTGGCAAAATGGCTTAAGGACAAAAACGTCAAGGTATTGGAGTGGCTATCACAAAGCCCTGACCTCAATCCTATAGAACATTTGTGGGCAGAACTGAAAAAGCGTGTGCGAGCAAGGAGGCCTACAAACCTGACTCAGTTACACCAGCTCTGTCAGGAGGAATGGGACAAAATTAACCAAACTTATTGTGGAAGCTTGTGGAAGGCTACCCGAAATGTTTGACCCAAGTTAAACAATTTAAAGGCAATGCTACCAAATACTAATTGAGTGTATGTAAACTTCTGATCCACTGGGAATGTGATAAAATAAATAAAAGTTGAAATAAATCATTCTCTACTATTTTTCTGACATTTCACATTCTTAAAATAAAGTGGTGATCCTAACTGACCTAACACAGGGAATTTTTACTGGGATTACATGTCAGGAGTTTAAATGTATTTGGCTAAAGTGTATGTAAACTTCCGACTTCATCTGTATTTTGGTCATGGCTCCCGAGTGGCGCACAATGTGATTGCTTTGCAATTCTCCAGCTGTATCCTCTTAAATAGCGGTTGGCGCACGGGTTCAAGGCACGAGGGCAGGAGGCACGGGACGGGCAGTGCACAGAAGACGGACCTAGCCCATGGGGAAGGGAGGAGGAGGAAGGGGGCGGGTGGACCCCCACCCCACTGGGTAGCACAGAGCAACACCTTAAGGGGCATTGCACTAATAATGGCGCTGACTAGGGAAACGTTCTCGCTGTTCTTAGTGCCTGTCTGCATGTTCAAACTAAAACAATGTAACTAATAATGGTGTGAAAAATGCCTCTTAGATATGAATTTGGAGGGCAGATATGATTAAATATTACAGCATTAGACCTCTCCCTAAAGGCATCAGTTAAAAGTGATACGTAAGTCCAAACTGGATTTAACGAAAAATGACATGAAAGCGCACATTTGTAAATAGCAAACTCAAAAAGTAATTGTAAGGGTAGATACAAATAATTTGTGACATTGTGGTTACAATAAAGAATGTAAACAGGATGTAAGATACTGTGTTTTTATCTACAGTAGTGATGGACAGCTGGAGGCATTTTGAAAACAGGTTTTCAATCACTTGTTTTTCACAAGTGTACAGTAGTACTGTCCATGACTGATGCAACCCGAAAAAGCATTAAAGATAGAGTTAAAGAGTACTTGAGGTCGCCGAGAAAGTCTGGACATGGCTTGCTCTACCTTATGTAAGGAATTAGGCACTTTACCATGTTTACTACTGTCAGACTGCACAGTAGCCTAATAAACAAATGCAGGCGGCTTCTATCTTCAAAATGCTTTAAATGCATTATTATCCAAATGTTTAAACTGCGTGTGGGCAACCTCATGCAACCACAAAATGTCGGAAGAAGCATATACTGTACTGTATTTCTTCATCAGCTTCTTTATGCTTTTGTTTAATAAAATAATGATAAAAATACTCTTTCAAAATGCAGATGTTTATTTAGTTATGGCTCCATAACGAATTACTATGGGAATAAGTATTACTGAATGACATAAATATTGGAACAAAGTAGGCTAATGAAGGTAAACACATTGTTGCTTACTGGAAAATACTCTTTCAAACACACACTGTCACGTTGTACAGCACCATTATGGCTATTAGCAGGACAATAGACTTGCCTAGAAGGAGGGGAGGGGGAGAATTCTATCGTCAAATGTATTGCTTAGTTGGCTGTATCACAGCCGGCCGTGATTGGTTGCAATTTCAGTTTAATCCACCAGAAAAGACTATTAATACAACAAATATTGTGGTTAAACTCAAATATACTAATTGATAAAAACACCCATTATCAATTGGAACCTTTAACATGTGGAAGGGGGAAAAATAATTAATATGATTATTAACCCTGTTTTTCACAAGTGTAGGATGCTGTGAATTCTGCCAACATTTCTAGGATGGGCTATTAGCAAGACAATATATATTGGTCTTATTGGTCATGGCTCCTGAGTGGCACAGTGGTCTAAGGCACTGCATCTCAGTGCAAAAGGCATCACTACAGTCCCTGGTTCAATCCAGCCTGTATCACATCTGGTTGTGATTGGGAGTCTCATAGGGTGGTCCACAATTGGCCCATGAGGTGGCTTTTGGTTTCTTTCCGTCTAATAACAGAAATAAATAACCAACTTGCTTTATTTACAAATTAGTGAGAATGTCTCACCCCATGTTCAAGGATGGCCTTTTTCTCTATCACTCTAGTTTAAATGAAAACGAAATCATCTCCAAAATATTGTTATTTTTTTTATTTAGAATCCTCCAATCCTCAAAATGTAATTATTGGTGGAGTGTCACCTCATTGAAAAAAATATTTTTAGATAGACTTTAGGCCCACACGAAGCGAAATGAGTTTCACTAGTGTTGAGTAATGTGCTGTTAAAAGTGGTGTATGTCTAATTTATGTAAAAAGCATATTGAAGTTAGAAGCAATAAGATTTTAAGCTATAACTATTTCTGCATCGTTTCGCGCTGCTCTGAGACAAGCATGGGGACTGGTCTTGATAAATCAATGATATTTTTATTTTCACTGAATCTCCGTTTGGGTATTGGTTACACTACAATTAGGGTGTGGAAATGTTATACTCTTAGTACTGTAGCGTACTCTCGACCGTCATGATGTAGTGCGCCATATTTTCCTAACGGAGTGGCGCAGCGGTCTAAGACACTGCATCGCAGTGCAAACAGCGTTGCTACAGATGCTGGTTCAATACCTGTGCCGGCCACGACCGGGAGACCCATGAGGCGGCTTTTGGTTTCTCTCCCTCTAAATAACAAACGGGCTTTATTTACATATTAGTGAGAATATCTCACCCCATGTTCAAGAATGGCCTTTTTCTCGCTTGCTCTAGTTTAAATGAAAACGAAATAATCTCCAAAATATCGTTATTTTTTTAATCAAAGCGATCATTATTATTATTAATTATGAAAAGCTCCTTAGATATTCTCACAGATCAGATTTGCCCTAAAGAATAATGCCCCTTAGATATTAATTTAGAATCCTCCAATCCTCTTATGCTCTTAGTACTGTAGCCTACTCCCGACCATCACGTTGTACCATATTTTCCGTTCCATCCTAACAGAAACCCTGAGGGTATCATTTTTGTTTTTCTTGGAATAGAAACACCATAATATTAATCAAATGAATTAAGATAATTAAGATACATTTCTTAAAATCTCATATACTATGTTCTTACAAAAATGGTTTTAAATTATCTAGTAATGCCAATATTGAAGACTATCAAATGCTTCTCAAAGATGCCCTCTGGTGGTCAAACTAGCACTAACTAGCATTAATGGTAAAAATGGCTGACAATTAAATAATGTGCCATAGAATTCTGCAGCATCCCGCAAGGTGGGCTGCAGTATGACGCAACTTTTAAAGGAGGAACCACTCTATATTCACATGCGCGTGAAAATAACTTGTGAACAGATTCCTTTAAACATTTTCCTTCAAAAACCAGAGAGTGGACCAAGTAAAAGCAATGTGGCCTTTGGTGTAACCCTTGTGTTTTACCAGAGCGAGTCTGTCCAATAGGCCTATAGTACTTAGCCTTGGCAATGGCAGCTTTGTACTACTGGCACCATTTGCCTTTATTCATCTTCAGTCAAGTTCCTCTTCACTGTTGACCTGGCCATCAACTTTGTTTTTTGAACATAACAAACACTCTACTATCTCATAATGTGACTTTACTGTAACTGTGGGCATAGTCACAATGGAATAGTAAACATCATTCAATTAGGAAAATTAACACAACAGTTTATTTAAGGACAATCCCGATAGGTCTACAATCCATATTGAAGTTATCACAGTCTGCTACACAAATCATTTTTATGGGGTGAAATAGGCTACACATCCTGCCTTGCAGTTAGTGGACTTTTGCCCAGAAAAACTCAAAGCTGCCAGACGAAGCTGACCTTGCCCTCAGACTTGTCATTCAGTGTGATAATTCTGCATTAATGTGTGTGTGCTGACAGGGTGTTTTCAAACATGGCAATGATTAGTTATTTACTTGAGAAGAAACAGAGGCTGACAGGCCAAGTCTGCTAAGTAACTTTTAGAAGTTTGACGCGCAACATTTCCTAAATAAGTCACTGCAACGATAGAGATGCTTTTGTATAAGGTGGTTTTGGACAGTTTGTCTCTGAAACAAGGCCTGAACTAAACCTCAAAAGACAAGTAAAGTCTATCTCTCAAACACGGATCTATAGCTTACAGTAGCTTACATGATATTGTGTTGTCTGCCAACTCAAATTGAAAAATTAAGATTACTCTTTCACAAACTTTACTCCTAGACTCAATGTGCTCTTTTATAGTTTCTCACATTCAGGTGAAGTTAACCATCCACTGCACTTCAAAGTGATCCTGAATTGAAGCGTTTAGTCCTCATTTCACTGCTTCTAATTTCCTGGCTTCCTGGGGCTTCTGAAGGAAAAGCAAGTCAAAAAGAGTTTAAAGTATGCTTTCTATACTTGGGTATACACCGTACTTTTTTCAATTTCAAGGCATGCCAAATGTAAACAGTTTTTGAGCAATTTTTTGAATGTCAATCATTAATATTGTGGTAAACAAAGTGTGGAAACCAAATTTTCTTGCCATCATAAAGTATTTGCCAAGGCGTTATCCAAAAAAGCGGAGCAGAATGTGTCTTTACGACAAACTGTTTTTCCACCCTTACTCCCAAGTACCCATATTCTTGTCCCTCTCATGAGAGCTCGCAAAGCAAATGGGCAACAATATTCCCAAGGGCACGTTCTTCTGTAGTCAATTCTCAACTGCACACGCAAGTTTATACCCTTTGCAGCGTAACAACTGACTCACTCTGCTAGACCTCCTTCTAACCTGCTCTTCCTTATCTACATCTCACACGAGCATCACTCTTTCAACATGTAGAAGCAGTCCAATTCCCCCCTTTTGTTTCTCTGGCTGATACATACAGTATCTAGCCGCGACGTACAGTAGATCAACGATTTCAACCATCCCAGTCAATCCACATGCATGTTTTTTTGCAGTTAGTCTTTGACGTCACTGACACTCCTCATTGTTCACTGTTCTCTCTTGCTTTCTCTGTCTCTCTCTCTCTCTCTCTCTCTCTCGATTTGCTCCAAAGGGGTGGAATTTCTCTATTCAGGTCAGAACTCTGCAGCAATCACATCTCAAATGATGACCTGATCCTACTTAATACGGGCCTCGCTTGAAGTGCCCTGCAGATTTGCAACGTAAGAACGATGGTGTGATCTCGAGGCTAAATGCATTTTTTTTTCTCATTTTTCTCCTCCACTTTCATTTCCCTTCTTGACGCAAACATCTGGGTTGTGGTTGCACCTGCATCTCTGCTTCCTCTGTCAGTGGGTTTAATTGGTTGCGTTGCATCCTCACACATTTATTGTGTGGTATTCATTAGCGCGTCCTATTGGCTGTGGTGAAAATAAGAGACTGGTGAAAATGAGAGACCGTGGTGAAAATGAGAGACTGTGGTGAAAATGAGAGAGTGTTGTGGTAGTTATAGACTGGTGAAAATGAGAGACCGTGGTGAAAATGAGAGAGTGTTGTGGTAATTATAGACTGGTGAAAATGAGAGACTGTGGTGAAAATGAGAGAGTGTTGTGGTAATTATAGACTGGTGAAAATGAGAGACCGTGGTGAAAATGAGAGACTGTGGTGAAAATGAGAGAGTGATGTGGTAATTATAGACTGGTGAAAATGAGAAACTGTGGTGAAAATGAGAGAGTGTTGTGGTAATTATAGACTGGTGAAAATGAGAAACTGTGGTAAAATTATAGGCTGGGGAAAATGAGAGACTAATGAAAATGAGAGACTGGTGAAAATGAGACTGGTGAAATTGAGACTGGTTAAAATATGAGACTAGTAAAAATTAGAGCTTGCAACACAATGTTGATGTCAAGCCTTGATGAACATCAACAAATGGCAATATCTAATATTACAAATGAGAAAAGTCAATGCAAAATTGGACACGTGATAATTGATTGTCATAATGAATGGCATCAGGCCTACGATTGGGATTATTAATTACATTCGTGATTACTTGAGTACACTATAAATCTTGATTTGCTGACTACGTAATCACCATCTACATGCATTTTATCAGTATGTAGTGCCAGTTACTTTAGATCCCATAGAGAAGTGGAAGTGATCGTTTGGATCATACATCAGCGATAACATCGCTCAAGTGGTGAAATACCCTGTGCCTTTCACAGGGTTGGCTAAGCCAATCCACAAAGTCCCACTTTGTTCTTATGAACTTCAAAGAGAGGAAAGACTACCAGAGACTTATAAACTGGATTTATATCAAACATGGCCCTACTTTGTATTGCATGCATCACAGAAAACACAGCTTTTGTGAGATGTGGCAAACAAAAATGTTCTTCAAGGCAAGGGACAACAACAACAGTAGTTAGTGAATTCAAGTGAATAGTGCGCGTATGCGTAACTGTCAAAATAAAGGAAACACCTGAGTAAATGAGGGATATAAAGTATATTGAAAGCAGGTGCTTCCACACAGGTGTGGTTCCTGAGTTAATTAAGCAATTAACATTCCATCATGTGGTTAGAGATGGTCATTTATAGAAATGGTCATTATTTTGGCTACCATGTCTCTTTGAAAGATTAATATAATTAAGATTACTTTATTGGTCAATTGCACACAAGGTCCAACCAAAATTTGACTTCTGCTTTTAACCTAACCCCTCCGAAAGACACACATAGACAGGTTTTTGAGAGGTGCCGGGGGGTTGCCACACTGGGTGCCGTTGTTTTGGGGGGAGTTAAGTGCTTTTCTCAAGGGTACAATGGCAAGCAAGGGCATGTAGGACTTGATACCAGCAACCTTACAGATTTTTCCTGTCGGACCCAGGATTCAAATTGGTTGCTGTCTCGCCTTTCTAAACACTTGGCAACCTGCCACCCCTGAGGGAAAGAAGGGTCTCAAAGGAGCATAGGGGGTTTAAAGAGAGTGTGTATGTGTGTGTGTCTCTCAGTCACCAGATCTCAACCCAATTGAACACTTATGGGAGATTCTGGAGCGGCACCAGAGACAGCGTTTTCCACCACCATCAACAAAACCACAAATGGTATTTCTTGTGGAAGAATGGTGTTGCATCCCTCCAATAAAATTCCAGACCCTTGTAGAATCTATGCCAAGGTGCATTGAAGCTTGTATGGCGTCTCGTGGTGGCCCACGAGATGGTAAACATGAACTGACTGGCTACAAGCTGTTACTAAACTGGGACTGTCTTGTTTATAGTTTGTTCATAAATGACTCTTTATTGAAGTTAAGTAAAACAAACATTTTCAAGATTTAGTGAATGCTTATGGAACGTTGTGAGATACAAAACACTAAACAATGGCGGGATGTAGAATCAGACTTTCTAGAGAACACACAATATGTTCATGTGGCTGTTGTCAATTCTCCACACGTGACATGTACAGACTAGACTCACATTGCCATTAGAACATTATCATAACCATAAATAAACATGTTGAGTTCAAAGGTGTGTTTGGCTGCCCCGTGCGCTACTCTGGAAAAGCTGCAGCAGGAGACACAACCTTCGCTGTCCTCTTGCCCAGTCGAGCGTCTCATCTCAGCGCTCCACCGCTGGGAAGGTGAGTGCACACGCCCTAATTGAAACCCAGTGCGCCAATGATAGGTCTCTGCCTAATGCTGCCCGGCAATGCGAATGCAGGGCATGTAGAGGGTAGCTGACTGTTCAGGCTGGACTGTGCCTTTAGAAAGACTTCATACCCCTTGACTTATTCCACATTTTGTTGTGTTACAGAGTGAATTCAAAAGGAATTAAATATTTTAAAAAATCTCACCCAATCTCACCCAGATTATAATTTGTTTAGTTCTTCAAGCTCTGTCAAGTTGGTTGTTGATCATTGCTAGATAGCCATTTTCAAGTCTTGCCATAGATTCTCAAGCCGATTTAAGTGAAAACTGTAACTAGGCCACTCAGGAACATTCAATGTCATCTTGGTAAGCAACTCCAGTGTTATCGTCCTGCTGTGTCTGTTGGAAGCAGACTGAACTAGGTTTTCCTCTAGAATTTTGCCTTTGCATATTCCATTTATTTTTATCAGAAGAAAAGTCCCTAGTCCTTTGCCGATTACTAGTACAGTGAGGGGAAAAAGTATTTGGTCCCCTGCTGATTTTGTAAATTTGCCCACTGACAAAGAAATGATCAGTCTATAATTTTAATGGTAGGTTTATTTGAACAGTGAGAGACAGAATAAAAACAAAAGAATCCAGAAAAACGCATGTCAAAAATGTTATAAATTGATTTGCATTTTAATGAGGGAAATAAGTATTTGACCCCCTCTCAATCAGAAAGATTTCTGGCTCCCAGGTGTCTTTTATACAGGTAACGAGCTGAGATTAGGAGCACACTCTTAAAGGGAGTGCTCCTAATCTCAGCTTGTTACCTGTATAAAAGACAACTGTCCACAGAAGCAATCAATCAATCAGATTCCAAACTCTCCACCATGGCCAAGACCAAAGAGCTCTCCAAGGATGTCAGGGACAAGATTGTAGACCTACACAAGGCTGGAATGGGCTACAAGACCATCGCCAAGCAGCTTGGTGAGAAGGTGACAACAGTTGGTGCGATTATTCGCAAATAGAAGAAACACAAAATAACTGTCAATCTCCCTCGGCCTGGGGCTCCATGCAAGATCTCACCTCGTGGAGTTGCAATGATCATGAGAACGGTGAGGAATCAGCCCAGAACTGCACGGGAGGATCTTGTCAATGATCTCAAGGCAGCTGGGACCATAGTCACCAAGAAAACAATTGGTAACACACTACGCCGTGAAGGACTGAACTCCTTCAGGGCACGCAAGGTCCCCCTGCTCAAGAATACATATACATGCCCGTCTGAAGTTTGCCAATGAACATCTGAATGACTCAGAGGACAACTGGTGAAAGTGTTGTGGTCAGATGAGACCAAAATGGAGCTCTTTGGCATCAACTCAACTCACCGTGTTTGGAGGAGGAGGAATGCTGCCTATGACCCCAAGAACACCATCTCCACCGTCAAACATGGAGGTGGAAACATTATGCTTTGGGGGTGTTTTTCTGCTAAGGGGACAGGACAACTTCACTGCATCAAAGGGACGATGGACAGGGCCATGTGCCGTCAAATCTTGGGTGAGAACCTCCTTCCCTCAGTCAGGGCATTGAAAATGGGTCATGGATGGGTATTCCAGCATGACAATGACCCAAAACACACGGCCAAGGCAACAAAGGAGTGGCTCAAGAAGAAGCACATTAAGGTCCTGGAGTGGCCTAGCCAGTCTCCAGACCTTAATCCATAGAAAATCTGTGGAGGGAGCTGAAGGTTCGAGTTGCCAAACGTCAGCCTCGAAACCTTAATGACTTGGAGAAGATCTGCAAAGAGGAGTGGGACAAAATCCCTCCTGAGATGTGTGCCAACCTGGTGGCCAACTACAAGAAACGTCTGACCTCTGTGATTGCCAACAAGGGTTTTGCCACCAAGTACTAAGTCATGTTTTGCAGAGGGGTCAAATACTTATTTCCCTCATTAAAATTCAAATCAATTTATAACATTTTTGACATGCGTTTTTTTCTGGATTTTTTTGTTATTCTGTCTCTCACTGTTCAAATAAACCTACCATTAAAATTATAGACTGATCATTTCTTTGTCAGTGGGAAAACGTACAAAATCAGCAGGGATCAAATACTTTTTTCCCCCACTGTATACCATAACATGATTCAGCCACCACCATGCTTGAACATATGAAAAGTGGTACTCAGTGATGTGTTGTGTTGGATTTTCCCCAAACATAACACAACACTTTGTATTCAGGAAGTAAAGTTAATTTCTTTGCCACATTTTTTGTAGTTTTACTTTAGTGCCTTATTGCGAACAGGATGCAAGTTTTGGAATTATTTTTATTCTGTACAGGCTTCAAACTTTTCACTCTGTCATTTAGGTTAGTATTGTGGAGAAACTACAATGTTGTTGATCAATCCTCGGTTTTCTTCTTTCACAGCCATTCAACGCTGTAACTGTTTTAAAGTCATCATTGGCCTTATGGTGAAATCCCTGAGGTCTAGCAACTGAGTTAGGAAGGACAGGTGTATCTTTGTAGTGACTGGGTGCTTTTGCGAGGCATTGGAAAACCTCCCTGGCCTTCATGGTTAAATCTGTGTTTGAAATTCACTGCTCGACTGAGGGACATTACAGATATTTGTATGTGTGGTGTACAGCGATGAGGTAGTCATTCAAAAATCATGTTAAACTCTATTATTGCACACAGAGTGAGTCCAGGCAACTTATTACATGACTTAAGCAAATGTATACTCCTGAACTTATTTAGGCTTGCCATAACAAAGGGTTGAATACTTATTCATTTGTTTCAAAAAAAATGAAACATAATTCTACTTTGACATTATGGTGTATTGTGGGTAGTCCAGTGACACAACATCTCAATTTAATCCATTTTAAATTCAGGCTGTAACACAACTAAATGTTGAAATATTCAAGGGGTGTGAATACTTTCTGAAGGCACTATATACACTGCTCAAAAAAATAAAGGGAACACTTAAACAAAACAATGTAACTCCAAGTCAATCCCACTTCTGTGAAATCAAACTGTCCACTTAGGAAGCAACACTGATTGACAATAAATTTCACATGCTGATGTGCAAATGGAATAGACAACAGGTGGAAATTATAGGCAATTAGCAAGACACCCCCAATAAAGGAGTGGTTCTGCACAGACCACTTCTCAGTTCCTATGCTTCCTGGCGGATGTTTTGGTCACTTTTGAATGCTGGTGGTGCTTTCACTCTAGTGGTAGCATGAGACGGAGTCTACAACCCACACAAGTGGCTCAGCTAGTGAAGCTCATCCAGGATGGCACATCAATGCGAGCTGTGGCAAGAAGGTTTGCTGTGTCTGTCAGCGTAGTGTCCAGAGCATGGAGGCGCTACCAGGAGACAGGCCAGTACATCAGGAGACGTGGAGGAGGCCGTAGGAGGGCAACAACCCAGCAGCAGGACCGCTACCTCCGCCTTTGTGCAAGAAGGAGCAGGAGAAGCACTGCCAGAGCCCTGCAAAATAACCTCCAGCAGGCCACAAATGTGCATGTGTCTGCTCAAACGGTCAGAAACAGACTCCATGAGGGTGGTATGAGGGCCCGACGTCCACAGGTGGTGGTTGTGCTTACAGCCCAACACCGTGCAGGACGTTTGGCATTTGCCAGAGAACACCAAGATTGGCAAAATCGCCACTGGTGCCCTGTGCTCTTCACAGATGAAAGCAGGTTCACACTGAGCACGTGACAGACGTGACAGAGTCTGGAGACGCCGTGGAGAATGTTCTGCTGCCTGCAACATCCTCCAGCATGACCGGTTTGGCGGTGGGTCAGTCATGGTGTGGGGTGGCATTTCTTTGGGGGGCCGCACAGCCCTCCATGTGCTCGCCAGAGGTAGCCTGACTTCCATTAGGTACCGAGTTGAGATCCTCAGACCCCTTGTGAGACCATATGCTGGTGCGGTTGGCCCTGGGTTCCTCCTAATGCAAGACAATGCTAGACCTCATGTGGCTGGAGTGTGTCAGCAGTTCCTGCAAGAGGAAGGCATTGATGCTATGGACTGGCCCGCCCGTTCCCCAGACCTGAATCCAATTGAGCACATCTGGGACATCATGTCTCGCTCCATCCACCAACGCCACGTTGTACCACAGACTGTCCAGGAGTTGGCGGATGCTTTAGACCAGGTCTGGGAGGAGATCCCTCAGGAGACCATCCGCCACCTCATCAGGAGCATGCCCAGGCATTGTAGGGAGGTCATACAGGCACGTGGAGGCCACACACACTACTGAGCCTCATTTTGACTTGTTTTAAGGACATTACATCAAAGTTGGATCAGCCTGTAGTGTGGTTTTCCACTTTAATTTTGAGTGTGACTCCAAATCCAGACCTCCATGGGTTGATAAATTCGATTTCCATTGATTATTTTTGTGTGATTTTGTTGTCAGCACATTCAACTATGTAAAGGAAAAAATATTTAATAAGATTATTTCTTTCATTCAGATCTAGGATGTGTTGTTCCCTTTATTTTTTTGAGCAGTATATATTGCCACTATAGGTAAATATGAACAAAAAAGGCTGTGAAAAACTGTAATTGTTGTTAATCAGCTTGATCTTATATGGAAAATATCATATTTAATTGAGTTGAAATTGTTTAAAAATAATCGTCATTGAGAAATAATTATATTATTCAAAAACATGCATGTCACAATTATTGCCACCCCTGCATTTAGTCCTTTGTGCATCCTCCCTTTGCCAAGATAAGAGCTCTGAGTCATCTCCTAAAATGTTTGAAGAGGTTGGAAAGCACATAGGAAGGGATTTGAGACCATTCCTCCATACAGAAACTCTCCAGATCCTTCAGAGTCCTTGGTCCTCGCTTGTGCTCTCCTCCAGCTCACCCCACAGAAAACTGTGGGATTCTACTAAGCTATATGGAATTGTTTTATGAAGCTCATACCAAGAATCATTTAGCTATTGGATTTGGAATTTTAAGACCCAACCAATATTATCCCATACAAACGCAATGAATAACAGATTCACTACATGGAACAACATATCAAAAATATTTTTTTTCTGAAGTGTCTCTCTGCGAGATACAGTATAAGAAAGAGCAGGAAACATTTTTTTTTTACATTTATTTAACCCCATACTTTTGGCATTAAACAGTCTCCATATATAATTCCATTCATTTTTTAAACTGGTACCGGGGGACCTTCAGACGAGTACCGATATGTACATGTTCCATAGAGGACCAAACCATTCAAACACTACAGACAATTTTGACTGATTTTGCTCTGTCACCTTTCACCACAGATGCGTAAGTGCGACCTAGACGGATGCGGTGGATTGAGATGCATCCAATGCAAAAACATATATCTTCAAAAAGAAAGGAGGACCAAGGCACTCATATAATTGATTAAAATGCCTTTATTAGTATGGCATGTTCAATAGAAACAATGTTTTTTAAAAAACGACGCATTTCGGCTATATCTCTAGCTTAAACTGACTACTTTCAGGTGCACCTTGTGCTTGGGACAATAAAAGGCCACAAAAATTTGCAGTTTTGTCACACAAGACAATACCACAGATGTCTCATGTTTTGAGGGAGTGTGCAATTGGCATGCTGACTGCAGGAATGTCCACCAGAGCTGTTGCCAGAGAATTTAATGTTCATTTTTCTACCATAAACTGCCTCCAACGTAATTTGAGAGAATTTGGAAATACGTCCAACCGGCCTCACAACCACAGAAGACGTGTAACCTCGCCAGCCCAGGACCTCCACATTCGGCTTCTTCACCTGCAGGATCGTCTGAAACCAGCCACCCGGACAGCTGATGAAACTGGTGGGTTTGCACAACCACACAAACTGTCAGAAACCGTCTCATGGAAGCTCATAAGCGTGTTCGTCGTGCTCACCAGGGTCTTGACCTGACTGCAGTTTGGTGTCTTAACCAACTTCAGTGGGTAAATGCTTACCTTCAATGTGTGCTCTTCACGGATGAATCCTGGTTTAAACTGTACTGGGCAGATGGCAGATGGCATTGTGTGGGCGAGCGGTTTGCTGATGTCAACGTTGTGAACACATTGCCCCGTGGTGGTGGTGGTGGTGGTGGGTTTATGGTATGGGCAGGCATGAGCTACAGACAATGAACACAATTGCATTTTATCGATGGCAATTTGAATGCACAGTGATACCATGACGAGATCCTGAGGCCAATTGTAGTGCCATTCATCCGCCGCCATCACCTCAGGTTTCAGCATGATAATGCACAGCCCCATGTCGCAAGGATCTGGACACAATTCCTGGAAGCTGAAAATGTCCCAGTTCTTCCATGGCCTGCATAGTCACCTGACATGTCACCCACTGTGCACAGCGTGTTCCAGTTCCCGCCAATATCCAGCAACTTCGCACAGCCATTGAAGAGGAGTGGGACAGATACATATCTGTATTCCTAGTCATGTGAAATCCATAGATTAGGGCCTAATTCATTTTTTTTAATTGACTGATTTAATTATATGTAACTCAGTTAAACCTTTGAAATTGTTGCCAATTGCATTTATATTTTTGTTCAGTATAGTTTTGGAGACTTGGTGACCTCAAGATGTAACCAACTTCTGCAATTCTTCAACTGTGATCCTTGGAGATGTTTTGCCACTTGAACAATCCTTCACACTGTGCTTTGGGGCAAAAAGCACCTTTTCCAGGCAGGTTCATCACAGCTCAGTTCTTTTACATTTTTTAATTATTGCCCTAATAGTGGAGATGGGTATTTTCAGGCGTGTAGTTATCTTTTTATATTTATCGCCTGATTTGTGACGGTCAACAACCTTTTGTCTCAATTTATGTGTGTGTTCTCTGGCCTTTCTCATGTTGAGGGATGACTAAGGGAGTTTAGCCTTTGTGTCACCTCATATATATATACCCAAGTGAAACAGGAAGTCAAGGATGGACCACTTAAGAGTTCCCAAATTCGATTTTGTTCATAAGAATTTCTAGGGGTGCCAATAATTGTGACAAATATGTTTTTGAATAAAAAAATATATATATATTTGAAAAATTGTAACTTAATGAAAGCTCAGATTCATATGTAAGATCAAGCTGATAAATAACAATAAAAAAAAATTCACAGCCTTTTTTGTTAATGTTTAACTAGAGTGCAAATAATTCAGGAGGGCCCTGTAACACACTGCAGGTGTCATTCATAGAGCAAGCGGGTGTGAATGGCAGATGACAGCTTGTAAGGGATCAAAACGTGCACTAAACACGTTCAACAGGATACTGATCATTTGCGCAAACAGTGTTCAGGTGTCACAAGGGAAGTCAATTTACATTTTAGTCATTTAGCAGACTCTTTTATACAGGAGCAGTTGGGGTTAAGTGCCTTGCTCAAGGGCACATCGGTACATTTTTCACCTAGTCGGCTCAGTGATTTGAACCAGCGATATTTCGGTTACTGGCCCAACACTCTTAACTGCTGCCCGGTTCTCAAAGTTCTCAAAAAAAAAATGAATGAAGTCTCAGTTGGTTATCTTGGTTGCATAAAGATGTGTTGAAGATGAAGTCTAACACTGACATCATGCATGTCTAATTACGAGCTATGGATAGTGGGATGGGGGTGGGAGGGGGGGGGGCACTAAACTAATGCACACCTTCAACTAGCGTCGAGTCGCTAGCAGCTGTTCAGCACAGAAACTTGGCAGGTACAGATCACCAGGGAGCTAGCGCCTCTTCTCTATTCCTCCCCACCTCCTCCGCTATAGCGATGTCCTCATTTATCTATCTCCCTCTTTCTCTCTCCCCACCCTTCTCCTCTTCAAACTTCTCCATATACTCGCCTTTACCCATCGTCATCAGGCCGAAACAGAGCTGTCGTCTTGGTTTTTATTTCGTCAATGACTTTCCTGTCAATGCCGTCTAACAGACAGTGGAGTTTATAAAACATGGAGTCTGCCGATTCAATCCACCACTCCATGTTCCCCCCGTCAGGAGTCCGGACGGCTAATGACATACAGACAGGCCAGCATAAAGACTGTATTAGTCATTTTCTTCCGTTTCCCTCGCCCGTGACACCGCCACTGCTAAATACCTATGTGTCCCCGAGCAGATATTGTTCTCCTCATTCTGAAATATCCCTTCAATCCCGTCATATCAGTCCACAGCCCAAGTTCCATCCAGCACCATCGTTCCGAGTGTGAATTTGTCACAGCCATTCGTTTCATTCTGACGGATGCCCCTTTAAAACGTCTCATTAGTCAAATACGTCTCTCTTATTTTATTACACGTCCCGTCTCAAATCGTCTGCAGTATATCCTTTCAGAAGAAAGACCTACTCACACATCTTAATACAAAGCCTACTTAATGACCATAGATAGTAGTCACATCAATTTCTCAACAAAGTCTCATTTTTACACTAGTATGCCATGTAACCCAATACAGACCGTACAGTAGGCGTTTGCAGTCGAGTGATCAAAGTCCAGTATTTTTTAGCTCTACTTCATTATGCATTACGTTGTGGAAGCTTAATGGTCGGTTGACTGTCGGCTATTAAATTGTATATGCTCGTCTTCACCCTGCAGATCGTGACTCCATGAACTTGTCTAATGAATCGCCCACTCTGATACTCTGTGGATCATGGCTGCTCATGTTAATAACTGGCTCCTACTAGCAGTATCAAAATATGGCATTTAGACAGGATATGTTCCCCCTTTTCTCCCTTTTGTGCTCTCAAAGTAATTCCCTCAACTCAAAACACTGTAGCCTCATCATCCTCTCAAATGTTCACCTTTGTTTCACCTACATGTACATCCATACATCCCTCGCTCAATACTACTTGAGCTGATTAAAGGCAGCTAGCGCTAGCACCATTTGGATGAGCCACCATGATAACAAGGCTCTCAGCCTGATAAACTGGCCAAGCAGGTGTTAGCACTGGCATCTGGGGAATTGAGGCAGCTCTCGGCAGCCATGTGGGGAGATCAGAGAGGCTTCAGATCTACCTGGTCACGTGGTGGAGTCCTTCCCTTTCTGTTACCACACCACACTTTTCTGGCCTGTTCCTGCTAACCATTCCCGCTAGACGGATGTGAGTCCTCTGCACAGCCAATGGTTGCCAAGGCGCTCCACTCAGTGACAAATGGGGGGATCATTCCCTCCCACCCACATAAGTGTTTAATCATGATGCACCAGAGCTTCTCACACCTCATCGATGGAAGCATACATCACAAGTACGTTATAGAGTCTGAAACTGCTCTTAATGCACTGTGAAAACACAGTGAGGAATGCTTATCCACTGTGATTTTCACATCCAATCTGAAAAAAGTTATGGATACATTCCATTGCTTTAGCTAGATATAGATGTGTGCATATGATGAACACCTACATTCGGTACAGGGACCTCGGTTCAGTCCGCACTGTGAACCCGAATGAATACATTAAAAAATATATAAAAACATGAGGCCTATAGGCTATGCCTACACTGCATCGTATGCCTTCTTAGTAAATCTGAGCTGAAAAAAAAAACATTTCAGGCTATTCTGTTAAAACAACTAGAGCCTACACGCATGTTGTAAAAACAATTATAATCTTAATTGGCGCATTTAAAACTGTCCTTTTGTGAGACGCAGCCAGGGAACTATCATATTCAATCAGTCAATCACAATTATTTATAAAGCCCTTCTTACATCAGCTGATGTCACAAAGTGCTGTACAGAAACCCAGCCTAAAACCCTAAACAGCAAGCAATGTAGGTGTAGAAGCACGGTGGCTAGGAAAAACTCCCTTGAAAGGCCAGAACCTAGGAAGAAACCTAGAGAGGAACCAGGCTATGAGGGGTGGCCAGTCCTCTTCTGGCTGTGCCGGGTGGAGATTATAACAGAACTTGGCCAAGATGTTCAAATGTTCATAGATGACCAGCAGGGTCAAATAATAATAATCACAGTGGTTGTAGAGGGTGCAACAGGTCAGCACCTCAGGAGTAAATGTCAGTTGGCTTTTCATAGCCGATCATTCAGAGTATCTCTACCGCTCCTGCTGTCTCTAGAGAGTTGAAAACATCAGGTCTAGGACAGGTAGCACGTCCGGTGAACAGGTCAGGGTTCTACAGCCACAGGCAGAACAGTTGAAACTGGAGCAGCAGCACGACCAGGTGGACTGGGGACAGCAAGGAGACATCAGGCCAGGTAGTCCTGAGGCATGGTCCTAGGGCTCAAGTCCTCAGAGAGAAAGAAAGAACGAAAAAGAGAGAGAGAATTAGAGAGAGTATACTTAAATTCACACAGGACACGGGATAAGACAGGAGAAATACTCCAGATATAACAGACTGACCCTAGCCCCCCGACACATAAACTATTGCAGCATAAATACTGGAGGCTGAGACAGGAGGGGTCGGGAGACACTGTGGCCCTGACCGATGATACCCCCAGACAGGGCCAAACAGGCAGGATATAACCCCACACACTTTGCCAAAGCACAGCCCCCACACCACTAGAGGAATATCTCCAACCACCAATTTACCATCCTGAGACAAGGCCGAGAATAGCCCACGAAGATCTCCCCCATGGCACAACCCAAGGGGGGCGCCAACCCGGACAGGAAGATCACGTCAGTGACTCAACCCACTCAAGTGACACACCCCTCCTAGGGATGGCATGGAAGAGCACTAGTAAGCCAGTGACTCAGCCTTTGCAATAGGCGTTTAGGCAGAGAATCCCAGTGGAGAGAGGGGAACCAGCCAGGCAGAGACAGCAAGGGCTGTTCGTTGCTCCAATGCCTTTCCGTTCGCCTTCACACTCCTGGGCCAGACTACACTCAATCATAGGATCTACTGAAGAGATGAGTCTTCAATAAAGACTTAAAGGTTGAGACCGAGTCTGCGTCTCTCACATGGATAGGCAGACCATTCCATAAAAATGGATCTCTATAGGGGAAAGCCCTGCCTCCAACTGTTTGCTTAGAAATTCTAGGGACAATAAGGAAGCCTGTGTCTTGTGACCATAGCGTACGTGTAGGTATGTACGGCAGGACCAAATCAGAAAGATAGGTAGGAGCAAGCCCATGTAATGCTTTGTAGGTTAGCAGTAAAACCTTGAAATCAGCCCTTGCCTTAACAGGAAGCCAGTGTAGAGAGGCTAGCACTGGAGTAATATGATCAAATGTTTTGGTTCTAGTCAAGATTCTAGCAGCCGTGTTTAGCACTAACTGAAGTTTATTTATTGTTTTATCCGGTAGCTGGAAAGTAGAGCATTTCAGTCGACTAGCCTAGAAGTGACAAAAGCATAGATACATTTTTCTGCATCATTTTTGGACAGAAAGTTTCAGATTTTGCAGTGTTACATAGATGTAAAAAAGCTATCCTTGAAACAGTCTTGATATGTTCGTCAAAAAAGAGGTCAGGGTTCCAGAGTAACGCCAAGGTCCTTCACAGTTTTATTTGAGACGACTGTACAACCATCAAGATTAATTGTCAGATTCAACAGATGATCTCTTTGTTTCTTGGGACCTAGAACTAGCATCTCTGTTTTGTCCGAGTTTAAAAGTAGAACATTTGCCGCCATCCACTTCCTTATTTCTGAAACACAGGCTTCCAGGGAGGGCAATTTTGGGGCTTCACCATGTTTCATCGAAATGTACAGCTGAATGTCGTCCGCATAGCAGTGCAAGTTAACATTATGTTACCGAATGACATCACCAAGAGGTAAAATATATAGTGAAAACAATAGTGGTCCTAAAACGGAGCCTTGAGGAACACCGAAATTTACAGTTGATTTGTCAGAGGACAAACCATCCACAGAGACAAACTGATATCTTTCCGACAGATAAGATCTAAACCAGGCCAGAAGTTGTCCGTGTAGACCAATTTGGGTTTCCAATCTCTCCAAAAGAATGTGGTGATCGATGGTATCAAAAGCAGCACTAAGGTCTAGGAGCACGATGACAGATGCAGAGCCTCGGTCTGACGCCATTAAAAGGTAATTTACCACCTTCACAAGTGCAGTCTCATTGCTATGATGGGGTCCAAAACCAGACTGAAGCATTTCGTATACATTGTTTGTCTTCAGGAAGGCAGTGAGTTGCTACGCAACAGCTTTTTCTAACATTGTTGAGAGGAATGGGAGATTCGATATAGGCCAATAGTTTTTTATATTTTCTGGGTCAAGGTTTGGCTTTTTCAAGAGAGGTTTTATTACTGCCACTTTTAGTGAGTTTGGTACACATCCGGTGGCTAGAGAGCTGTTTATTATGTTCGACATAGGAGGGCCAAGCACAGGAAGCAGCTCTTTCAGTAGTTAATTTGGAATAGGGTCCAGTATGCAGCTCGAAGGTTTAGAGGCCATGATTATTTTAATCAATGTGTCGAGATGAATTGCAAAAAAACTTGAGTGTCTCCCTTGATCCTAGGTCATGGCAGAGATGTGAAGACTCAGGACAACTGAGCTTTGGAGGAATACGCAGATTTAAAGAGTCCATAATTTGCTCTCTAATGATCATGATCTTTTCCTCAAAGAAATTCATGAATTTATCACTTCTGAAGTGAAAGCCATCCTCTCTTGGGGAATGCTGCTTTTTAGTTAGCTTTGCGACAGTATCAAAAATTAACTAGTTCTGTTCTATGGGGAGTGGTGGGGTCGATAAACCAGGAGGATTCTTCATCATCGTTTACATCTCCAGTTTGGGAACATTTTGGTTTCCCAGTAGATAACGGCGATGGACAGAGTATGTCGCCACTGTTCAACGAGAAAAGACTATGCAGCTGCCAACAACTCAAACATGTTGACACATTTCAAATCAAATCAAAATGTATTTTGTCACACACACCGAATACAACAGGTGTAGACCTTACTGTGAAATTCTTACTTACAAGCCCTTAACCAACAATGCAGTTTAAAGAAAAATAAGAATTAAGAATATATTTACTACCGTAATTTCCGGACTATTGAGCGCACCTGAATATAAGCCGCACCCACTGAATTTAAAAAAGAATAATATTATGAACATAAATAAGCCGCACATGTCTATAAGCCGCAACACCTCGGCCGTCTGCTCTCTGTGTGTTGACCCAGTCTTCGAGCTCATTTTCTAGTTCGGGCCATCTGCTTTTCTTCCCTCTGAAAGCTTTAGTTGTCAATTCCTCACGCTGCTGTTTCCAACGTCTTATCATCGACTCATTAAGACCAGCAGCTCTATTTCCTTTTCCAACAGCCAGATCAATCGCCTTCAACTTGAAAGCTGCATCATATGCATTTCTCCGTGTCTTTGCCATGATGAGGGTGACAAAATGACTACCGTAATCAGAATGATGGGAAGTTTGAGAGCGCTCGATTTAATCTAAACAGTAAACAAAAAAGTTGTTTGACCTTAACCCGTTCGGCAATTTCATTGGTCTAAAGAAATCTTCATGCCGCCAAAAAATTGAGCACGTCACAGAATGTGTTTTTTTGGAGAAAAGTGGGAAAAATCCATATATATTAGCCACGTCATTGTTTAAGCAGCGAGGTTCAAAGCGTGGGAAAAAGTTGCGGCTTATAGTCCGGAAATTACGGTAAATAAACTAAAGTAAAAAACATATATAAAAATAAAAGTAACACAATAAAATAGCAATAATTAGGCTATATACAGGAGCTAAAGGTTAGTCGAGGTAATATGTACATAGAAGTAGGGGTAATGTGACTATGCATAGATAATATACAGCGAGTAGCAGCAGCGTAAAAAAAAGGGAGGGTCAATGCAAATAGTCCGGGTAGCCATTTGATTAACTGTTCAGCAGTTTATGGCTTTGGGTTAGAAGGAGCTTTTTGGACCTAGACGGTACCGATTGCCATGTGGTAGCAGAGAGAACAGTCTATAACTAGGGTGGCTGGAATCCTTGACAATTTTTATGGCCTTCCTCTGACACCACCTGGTATAGAGGTCCTGGATGGCAGGAAGCTTGGCCCCAGTGATGTAATGGGCCGCACGCACTACCCTCTGTAGTTCCTCACGGTCAGATGCCGAGCAGTTGCCATACCAGGCGGTGATGCAACCAGTCAGGATGCTCTCGATGGTGCAGCTGTAGAACTTTTGAGGATCTGAGGACCCATGCCAAATCTTTTCAGTCTCCTAATGGGGAATAGGCATTGTCGTGCCCTCTTTACGACTGTCTTGGTGTGTTTGGACCATGATAGTTTGTTGGTGATATGGACACCAAGGAACTTGAAGCTCTCGACATGCTCCACTACAGCCCCGTCGATGTGAATGGGGGTGGGCTCCGGCCTCATTTTCCTCTAGTCTTCAATCAGCTCCTTTTTGTCTTGATCACATTGAGGGAGAGGTTGTTGTCCTAGCACCACACTGCCAGGTCTCTGACCTCCTCCCTGTAGGCTGTCTCATTGTTGTCGGTGATCAGGCCTACCACCGTTGTGTCGTCGGCAAACTTAATGATGGTGTTGGAGTCGTGCTTGGCCACGCAGTCGTGGGTGAACAGGGAGTACAGGAGGGGGCTGAGCACGCACCCCTAAGGTGCCCCTGTGTTGAGAATCAGCGTGGCGGATGTGTTTTTACCTACCCTTACCACCTGGGGGCGGCCCCCTGGATCCAGTTGCAGAGGGAGGTGTTTAGTCCCAGGGTCCTTAGCTTATTGATGAGCTTTGAGCGCACTATGGTGTTGAACGCTGAGCTGTAGTCTATGAATAGCGTTCTCACGTAGGTGTTCCTTTTGTCCATGTGGGCAAGGGCAGTGTGGAGTGCAATAGAAACTGCATCATCTGTGGATCTGTTTGGGCGGTATGCAAGTTGGAGTGGGTCTAGGGTTTCTGGGATGATGGTGTTGATGTGAGCCATGACCAGCCTTTCAAAGCACTTCATGGCTACAGACGTGAGTGCTACGGGTCGATAGTCATTTAGGCAGGTTACCTTAGTGTTCTTTGGCACAGGCACTATGATGGTCTGCTTGAAACATGTTGGTATTACAGACTCGGACAGGGAGAGGTTGAAAATATCAGTAAAGACACTTGCCAGTTGGTCAGTGCATGCTCTGAGTACATGTCCTGGTAATCTGTCTGGTCCTGCGGCCTTGTGAATGTTAATCTGTTTAAAGGTCTCACTCACATCGGCTATGGAGAACGTGATCACTCAGTCGTCCAGAACAGCGGGTGCTCTCCTGCTTGCTTCAGTGTTGCTTGCCTCGAAGCGAGCATAGAAGTCATTTAGCTCGTCTGGTAGACTCATGTCACTGGGCAGTTTGCAGCTGCGCTTCCCTTTGTAGTCCGTAAGTTTGCAAGGCCTGCAACATCTGATGAGCGTCAGAGCCGGTGTCGTAGGATTCCATCTCAGTCCTGTATTGATGCTTTGCCTGTTTGATGGTTCGATGCAGGGGATACCGGGATTTCTTATAAGCATCCGGGTTAGTGTTTCGCTCCTTGAAAGCGCCAGCTCTACCTTTTAGCTCAGTGTGCATGTTGCCTGTGATCTATGACTTCTGGTTGGGGTATGTACATACGGTCACTGTGGGGACGACGTCCTCGATGTACTTATTCATGAAGCCGGTGACTGATGGGGTATACTCCTCAATGCCATTGGATGAATCCCGGAACATATTCCAGTCTGTACTAGTAAAACAGTCCTGTAGCTTAAAATTTGTGTCATCTAACCACTTCCGGTATTGAGTTTCTGGTATTCCTGCTTTAGTATTTGATTGTAAGCAGAAATCAGCAGGATCGAATTATGGTCATATTTGCCAAATGGAGGGTGAGGGAGAGCTTTGTACACATCTCTGTGCGCTGACATCACCCCACTATTCCTAAACACTTATCCCACCAGACATGCCACCAGGGGTCTTTTCACAGCCCCCAGGTCCAGAACAAATGCAAGGAAACATACAATATTATACAGAGCAATGGGTGCATGGATCTCCCTTCCATCTTTTATCTATCGGAAGTAAACAGCAAACCTGGTTTCAAAAAACAAATAAAGCAACACTTCACAGCACATTGCCTCTCCCCATGTGACCTACTTGTTGTTGGCATGTACTGACATGTAGTGTATGTGTAACTGATTGATGCATACACGCACACTCTACGTGTTAATGTTTTTAAATGTATGTACATTTCTAAGTCTTTTGTCTGTAATATATTTTTTGTTATGTGTCGGACCCCAGTAAGACTAGCTGTTACCATTGGCGTTGGCTAATGGGGATCCTAATAAATCAAATAAAGTCCTATCCTAGAACCCCATGCAAGACGGAAACGCAAAAGAAACATCAACACAACTTTGTCACCCCTCTGCATGCAGCCCTTCTCAGCTGAATCTGACCGGGCCAAAAAATGTACAAGAGCGATAGGCATGTTTATAGCACCGGATATGTGCCCATTCTCGGTGGTTGAAAGAATATGGGGTTTCAGCACCTCGGGAAAGTGCTTGAGCAACGTTACTAAATTTGTCCTCAAGCACCCATTTCAGCAAACAGGTAGTACCCGCTCTATATAAGCAAGCTAAAGCCAAAGTTGTCAATGAATTGGCCAACGCACCCTGTGTTGCGCTTACTACAGATAGATGGACCTCCTGGGCTACAGAGAGCTACTTAACAGTGACAGTCCATCATATTACCCCGGAGTGGGAAATAAGCACAGTGCAACAGACCACACCCCCTTTATGAGTCAGACAAGCGCGCATATTTTTGTCTTCGTAAGAAAACATTACAGCATAGGCCTTTACAATGTCTGAGCCATGTTTACATATTGATTTCAAATGCATATTGCACTTTATTTTAGTGTTGTTGTTGATGAGGGATCGTGAGTTTTCATTTAAGAAAATACAAAGTGTTGGTATTCCTGATTATGCTCTCATCCGGCTTTATATAGCTCATGATCATATATTAAAGCAGGAATACCAACATTATTATTAAAGAAACAAGCATTTACTACAACAACTGTTGGCATTTCATTTTCACGCTGTACTGAAACCGAACCGAACCGTGACTCCAAAGCCGCAATACATAACGAACTTTGGGTTTGATAAACCGTTACACCCCCAATGTACATTAAGGATATTTAAGCACATTTTACGTTATGCTCTTTCCTCGAGCTGGGGAACTTCTTAATCATTGTTACTGACAAATAGTTTGTCCATTTTACATCATTTATTTAATGAGAATTATATTTACATTAAAATGCATATCACTAGGGGCATGTGATTAGCCACACAGCAAACCCAAGACCAGAGTATATAAGCTGTTTGAACAAAACATTAGGAACACCTTCCTAATATTGAATTGCACCCCCGTTTGCCTTCAGAACAGCCTCAATTCGTCAGGGGCATGGACTCTACAAGGTGTCGAAAGCATTCCACAGGGATGCTGGCCCATGTTGACTCCAGCGCTTCTCACTGTTGTGTCAGGTTGGCTGGATTTCCTTTGGGTGGTGGACCATTCTTGATACACACGGGAAACTGTTGAGTGTGACTGTTGCAGTTCTTGACACACTCATACCGGTGCACCTGGCACCTATTACACTCTTAGAAAAAATGTTCCAAAGAGGTTCTTCGGCAGTCCCCATAAGATAACAATTTTTGGTTCCAGGTAGAACTCTCTTGGGTTCCATGTAGAACCCTCTGTGGAAAGGGCTCTACATGGAACCCAAAAGGGTTCTACCTGGAACCAAAAATGGTTATTCTAAGGGTTCTAGTATGGGGAAAGCAGAATAACTCTTTTAGGTTCTAGATAGCCCCGTTTTATAAAGAATGTACCATACCCTGTTCAAAGGCACTTTGTCTTACCCAGTCACCATCTAAATGGCACGCATACACAATCCATGTCTCAATTGTCTCAAGGCTTAAAAATCCTTCTTTAACCTGTCTCCTCCCCTTTATCTACACTGATTTGAAGAGGATTTAGGAAGTGACATCAATAAGGGATCATAGCTTTCACCTGGATTCACCTGGTCAGTCTGTCATGGAAAGAGCCAGGTGTTCCTAATAATTTGTACACCCAGAGTATCTGTGGTAGGGGAATGTGTATAGCCATATTTGGACAATTTGGCTTGCTTTGATGTTGTGCTGGGTACTCAATTCACTACAATACTGTCCTTTATGCAGTTTCTCCAACTGTGAGCAGTTCCCTAAGGAAATGCTCAGTTTCTTCTCCTCAATAAATGGGTTGAGTTTTCAAACAGCCATTATCCATGATACAGTTTTGTATCCTAGACAATTTTCCCTACAGGGGCAATATACTGTAGTTTTTCTTATCCAATCTTATTGTTATATTGTAAGTAGGGTTTAAAAGTGAAATCATTACTGCTGTTTAATAATTTAGCAGAGCCTTTAGACCTTTCTCCAGTGCAGGTGCATAGGCCTGTTTCTGCCTGTATTTCAGGCCCTGTTTGTGGAGGAGGTATCGGCGAAATCACAGTTAGCCGGAGCGCGGGGGAATTAACGTGTCCTGTGGGTGCCGGGAGCTGAAATAAGACGGATACAGCTGAGTGAGCCTTGATAAAAAAGAAGGAAAGGAGGAGAAAACGATGGAGCGTGAGAGATGGGGCTTGAGGCCATTGGAGAAAGACCAGATGAAGCGAGGAGAATACCACCACACAGGGTCTCGTTGAACCAGAGTCAGCCCTCCAAAGAATGAGTGGTAGCCTCCTATCAAGTGACAATGAAGGGGAAAAAAGTATACTTCAATCCTCACTACTTCGATGTTGGAACCCCCATCTCAATCCATCCACCATTCCTCTCCAGTCTATCACAGCTCTACGAAACTGATGAACTTGAACTCTCCTTTTCCTTTCATTTTCCAGGAAACCATCAGTCTGTATTGAGTGTAGTAGATCGAGAGAGCCCTCATTTGGTATCTTAGCCATTGCAGCTCGGCCGATTTTCTAAGTCCTCCTTTGAAGCCCCCACCTCCCCCCATGTCTCATATGAAGCAAAGTGATATGGACTGAGTCCTGGCGGATGAGCTTGGAAGGTGATAAAGATTTGGGACTTCAAGGACCATCAAGGTCAGCCATGAACCTTGCCTGTGTTGTTGGCGGGGGAACAAGTCGAAACCATAACTTATAATGGCACTCCTGATGAAGCGGAATTGACAGCCGAGGTTCGGAATTACTTCCAGGTAACTGAGGAAGGTCACTGAAGACAGTTGGGATTTACCAAAGGGACTCCTGTTGAATCAGCCGTGGTCCTTTTCTGCTCATATATTTTTTGCCCCCTTTTCAAGACAAATCCTGATGGTTACTACTTAAAAGAAAAAATGACATTTGTTTGACAGGTAGCTGTTGAAAGTGTCCTGACAGATTGTTTGAAAAGGAGTATTTTGATTAGACCCAGTTAAATATTTGAAAAGATAACACTCCTATTTCAAACTCTCTGGATTATTTGTCATCTCATTAAATGAATTCAAACAGTCGAGTCAGCCAAAAAATATATTTTGCAAAAGCAATTGTTCTAGCTGTTTTGATTACAAGTGCATTCTTGCAACGAAGACACAGCAGCATGTGGGTGAGGGATAAAATAGTATTCATGCATGTGCACAGGGGTTACGGTTCAGCTAGGAGAGTGCCCATAAGGTGTTGGATAAAGATATGAGATGCCAAAGCTATTCCCTAACGGAACATCTGACGAGCAATTCGTGTCAATATAGAGGTGTGGACAGCAGGTCCAGGACTCCAGTTTGGAGTATCATCTGCTCAGGATTTTAAGGCGTCAGGGCTATGAAGATGTACTAAATCCATTGGCACCATAATATTATTTTCCATGGGCCCTGTAACATGATTTTCAACATGTTTCCTACCTCGGCATGCCTGCACTGTGCACCCTCTATGTATTCTTATATATAAGTCCATTGCTATAATTAAACATGTGGTGTTCAGGAGATCAACAGCTAAAAGTCTCTAGGATATTATCTGATGGGGCGCTGAGAGGATCATAAAATGGCCAACACTGCTTGGTGTAATGGTCAGCTTCCTTCTCTTCTAACTCATCTACAAAACATGAATACCGTATGGTAGTCAAGCATGTGCAATATTCATTTCAAACGTCGTAATTCAAGTGGTTTTGGAGAGGAAGAATTATAAGGATAATGACATATGCAGGCATTTATCCATATCCAAATATTGTACGACCGTGCTCTATGATAGGAGGTGTCTTCTCACAATGACTCGGTTGTACCTCAGTGAAAGCAAAGTACTCCTTGTCAACCGACTTCTAGGATGCACGGAGAAAAAAAGATCGTTTTTATTATCCTTTTAATTCCTCGCAATGATCTGAAGCAGCGCAATTATTCGGAAAGTAGCTGCAGTAATGGCTCTGATTCTAAGCAGCCATTTAATTACAGGAGTATTAACAAAAAATAATATCACTTGTATGCCAGTCACACAGAACAAGATTCGGCGAGGGCCCCCACGATAATTGCCGCCCGTAAATCTCGCCATTAAAATCGAGAGCCATTATGCCTCTGCGCTCAAATGGCTTGTTCAACAAAACTCTAATCACATGCACAATTTTGCACAGTTTATTACTGTAGTTCATTAACAAGTGTGAGAGGGCTCAGAGACTAGGAGGATTAATGCAGAGAGAGAGAAAGTGTGAGATTCAGAGCACTTTGAGTATTTAGGCTTGGCCCTATGCAAATTCATTTGGATTAGGGTGATATGTATTAAAATAAAAGTTTGATGGGGTGGATAAGCGACATCTCAATCATTATATTGTCCAAATGTAAGAAATTTCACCTGTGCTGGTAGTCTAATAAAAACTATGAACTGGCGCACACCCAGATACAATTATTTTCTGTAGAGGTGCTTACTAACGGCAAATAAACTATAAGCTATAAAAAATAATAATAAAGCGAATCGCACACTGTACATACAGTATATAAACTCTCAGTCATTTATTGGGTAAAACACCAATGTTTTGGCATCACTGTGCTGGTAGAAATGGATTGGATATGATAATGTTGGAATCAGAGATACATACAGTTGAAGTCGGAAGTTTGCTTTCACCTACAAATACATTTAAACTCAGTTTTTCACAATTCCTGACATTTAATCCGAGTAAAAATTCCCTGTTTTAGGTCAGTTAGGATCACCACTTTATTTTAAGAATGTGAAATGTCCGAATAATAGAAGAGAGAATGATTTTATTTCAGCTTTTATTTCTTTCATCACATTCCCAGTGGGTCAGAAGTTTACATACACTCAATTAGTATTTGGTAGCGTTGCCGTTAAATTGTTTAACTTGGGTCAAACGTGTCGGGTAGCCTTCCACAACCTTAAGTTGGGTTAATTTTGGCTCATTCCTCCTGACAGAGCTGGTGTAACTGAGTCGAGTTTGTAGGCCTCTTTGCTCACACACACTTTTTATGCTTGGGGACATTGTCCATTTGGAAGACCCATTTGCAACCAAGCTTCAACTTCCTGACTGATGTCTTGAGATGTTGCTTCAATATATCCACATAATTTTCCTCCCTCATGATGCCATCTATTTTGTGAAGTGCACCAATCCCTCCTGCAGCAAAGCACCCCCACAACATAATGCTGCCACCCCCGTTCTACACGGTTGGGATGGTGTTCTTCATCTTGCAAGCGTCCCCCTTTTTCCTCCAAACATCACAATGGTCATTATGGCTAAACAGTTCTTTTTTTTCCCTTCATACCAGAGGACATTTCTCCAAAAAGTACAATCTTTGTCCCCATGTGCAGTTGCAAACCGTAGTCTGGCATTTTTATGGCGGTTTTGGAGCAGTGGCTTCTTCCTTGCTGAGTGGCCTTTCAGGTTATGTCAATACAGGACTCGTTTTACTGTGGATACAGATACTTTTGTACCTGTTTCCTCCAGCATCTTCACAAGGTCCTTTGCTGTTCTGGGATTGATTTGCACTTTTCGCACCAAAGTACGTTCTCTCTAGAAGACAGAACGCGTCTCCTTCCTGAGCGGTACAATGGCTGCGTGGTCTCATGGTGTTTATACTTGCAGACTATTGTTTCTACAGATGAACGTGGTACCTTCAGGCGTTTGGAAATTGCTCCCAAGGATGAACCAGACTTGTGGAGGTCTACACATTTTTTTCTGAGGTCTTGGCTGGTTTCCTTTGATTTTCCCATGATATCAAGCAAAGAGGCACTGAGTTTGAAGGTAGGCCTTGAAATACATCCACAGGTACACCTCCAATTGACTCAAATGATGTCAATTAGCCTATCAGAAGCTTCTAAAGCCATGACATCATATTCTGGAATTTTCCAAGCTGTATAATGTCACAGTCAACTTTGTAAACTTCTGACCCACTGGAATTGTGATACAGTGAGTTATAAGTGAAATAATCTGTCTGTAAACAATTGTTGGAAACATTACTTGTGTCATGCACAAAGTAGATGTCCTAACCGACTTACCAAAGCTATAGTTTGTTAACAAGAAATTTGTGGAGTGGTTGAAAAACAAGTTTTAATGACTCCAACCTAAGTGTATGTAAACTTCTGACTTCAACTGTATGTACTGGTGCATGATCAGAAGTAGATTTAGGGTCCATTCTGATTCCCATGTAAAACATACTTTTTGGGGGATAGAAATGCTGAAACTTTGAGAAAAACTGCTCTTTCTCATGCGTAACTAGCTGGAAGTTTGAAAAGATAGGCTGAGTGGGCAGGGAGCTTATATTCATGAGCTCGCCGTGACTGACAGCTCTTCCAAATGCCTATGTCAAGAAACGTGGATGCAGTGAGCAGTGTTGCAGTAAAATCATCTCAAGCTAATTTGGTGATTCATAAAGCAACTCAAACAATACTGAAATTCCATCAATTATGTATTTTTTTTTATACATCTCACTTTTGGCACAGCAGCACTGACAGATTTGTTGACATGACAACTGAGTCAGAGTTTTGAACGACCTACCTCCCCTTTTGTTCCATGCTGGATGAAGACTTAGCTAGACAGTAACTATCTAACACCAGTTGAAAGGGGAAACATATAAGTTTCTTTTAATTATATTTGCTGACACCCTACAGTCAAATTACACCATTGGTTTAGTAAAATGTGGTTTCAAAGGAAATGCAGTTTGGCATCTCTCTCTCTCTCTCTCTCTCTCTCTCTCTATGCAAAATAGAGCTTTTTCGTCAATAATTTCTTAACCCCCCTGAGCCCAGGCTCCCCGGGCTCAGGGGGGTTAAGAAATGTTTGACGATAAGCTCTATTTTGGTAGCCTATGGTACTATAACGACACTGGATGAGATGCAGATGCAGACACAGGAGGCAGATGGTTTGAGTTTCAGAGATGTATTATATACAAGGGGTAGGCAAATGGCAGGTCCAGGACAGGCAGAGATCAGTAATCCTAATAAGAGTCAGGCAGGCGTAGAATGGAAGTCAGGCTCAGGGTCAGGAGACAAAGGGCTGTGATACAAAGGTTTAATCTTAGACACATGAAAAGTGGTATGTATACAGAGGGTGCAGGGCAACAGAAGATGAAAAGCTGTGGGGCTAAGGATTTTATAGATTGGGAAAGGGCCAATAAAGCGGGGGGAAAGTTTACGGGACTCCCATGAGGGGCAGATCCTGAGTGGAGAGACATACCCTCATCCCGAGACGATAGAGGGGAGCCGGTCTCCGGTGATGGTCTGCCTGTCGCCGATACCTGGAGGTGGTTTGAAGAAAAGCGGACCGGGCTCTCTTCCAGGTACGCCAACAGCGGAGGACGAACATCTGGGCCGAGGGTATTCTGACTTCTTCCTCTTGCTCAGGGAAGAGTAGAGGCTGGTAACCCAAGGCGCACTCGAAAGGTGAGAGACCAGTGGCAGAGCAGGGGAAGGGTGTTGCGGGCGTACTCCACCCACACGAGTTGCTGGCTCCAGGTGGGGGGGTTGGCAGAGATGAGGCAACAAAGAGTTGTCTCCAGGTCCTGATTGGCTTGCTCCGACAGGCCATTAGATTAGGGATGAAACCCGGAGGATAGGCTGGCCGTCTTCTTGGCTGAGGGCATCTTGGGAAGGTTAATGAAATGTGCGGCTTTGGAAAACCTATCCACAACCATGAGGATGGTGGTGTTTCCATCTAACAGGGGTGACCAGTGACAAAGTCTAGGGATATATGGGACCAGGGGCGGTGAGGAACAGGGTGTGGTTGAAGGAAGCCAGCCGGAGCTTGCCACTGAGGCTTGTTCTGTGCACACAGTGAAGGCAGCGACAAATGCAAAGATGTCAGAAACCATGGTGAGCCACCAAAAATGTTGTCGGATGAAAGCCAGGGTCCGACGGGAGCTGGCTTGACAGGTAAATTTAGCGGAATGAGCCCATTCCAGGACCGAGGACCGGGCCGAATCAGGGACAAACATCCGGTTAGCCGGACCCCCAAGTTTATCTGCAAGACAGGAGGTAGGGGGGATGGTCTCTGGGTCAGATGGTGTAGCCGTAGAACTATACAGGTGAGAGATGGCATCAGGCTTAACATTCTTGGACCAGGGCGGTAGGAGATGGTAAAATTGAATGGAGTGAATAACAGAGCCCAACGAGCCTGCCTTGAGTTGAGGAGTTTGGCGGTGTGAAGATATTCCTGATTTTTATGGTCGGTCCACCCTAAGAATGGGTGTTCCGCCCCTTCAAGTCAGTGCCTCCAGTCCTCCAGGGCTATCTTGACCGCAATAAGTTCCTGATTACCAACGTCATAGTTCCTCTCAGCTGAGATATGATGATGTGACAGGAAAGCGCAGGGATGCAACTTTTGGTCCTGGGCAGAGCATTGGGGCAGAATGGCTCCAACTCCAACATCCGAGGTATCGACCTCCACCATGAACTAACGGGACGGGTCCGGATGGATTCGTATTGGGGTAGAGGTGAAACGATGCTTAAGATACAAAAATGCCAGGTCAGCAGCTGGGGACCACGTGAACGGAACCTTGGGAGAGGTGAGTGCAGAGAGGGGGGAAGCCAGGGTGCTGTAGCCCCGAATTAAGTGGCAGTAGACATTTTAAAATCCCAGGAAACGTTGCAGCTGCACTCTGGATGTGGGTTGGGCCCAATCCTCCACCACTCACCTTGTCAGGATCCATGTGAACGTTCACTGCAGCGATGACATATCCCAAAAAGGAGATAGTGGAGCGATGGATTTCACAGTTCTCCACTTTGACAAACAGCTGGTTCTCCAGAAGACCCTGGAGGACTTGTCGGACGTGGAGGACTTGCTCTTGAGCAAAATGGGAAAAGATAAGGATGTCGTCGAGGTAGACAAACACAAACCGGTTTAACATGTCACGGAGCACATTGTTGACCAGGGCCTGGAACAATGCGGGAGTGTTGGTCAGTCCGATCGGCATAACCAGGTATTCGTAGTGTCTGCTAGCCATGTTGAAGGCTGTCTTCCACTTGTTTCCTTCCTGTATCCGAACTAGGTGGTAGGCGTTCCGAATGTCCAACTTCGTAAAGATGGTCACCCTCTGGAAAGGCTCAAATGTCAAGGAGGGGAATGGTAGAGAGTAACGATTTTTTACCTTGATGTCATTGAGGCCCCGATAGTCGATACACAGGCGCAGGGTTTTGCCATTCCTTTTCACAAAGAAGAACCCTGCGCCGGCAGGGGAGGCATAAGGACGAATGCGCCCTGCAGCCAGAGAGTCCTCAAGTACTCCTCCATGGCCTTGGTCTCTGGGCCAGACAAAGAATACAGGCACCACACTCCGAGGCGGTGTGGTGCCCGGGAGGAGATCAATGGCGCAATCGTAGGGACGATGCAGCAGAAGGGATGTGGTGCGAGCCTTGTTGAAAACCTTCCGGAGGTCCTGGTACTCCAGTCGATCAGGAGGTTGTGCCTCTGGAGCCATGACAATCCCAAAACCACAGGAACATGAGGAGATTAAATTAGTAGAAACTGTATGGACTCACTGGGATTACCTGACAACTCGCAGGTTAATGGGAACCGTTCTGTGAGTGAGCCTACCAATGGAGCGTCCATCCAATGCTCTGGCATCCATTGGGATAGAGAGGAGTTGTGTGGAGATACCCAGTTCAGATACCAAGGTTGTGGCCATGAAGCTCTCATCTGCCCCAGAGTGAATTAGCATCCGGTGAGATTTAGACCGGTCACCCCACACCAGGATAGTACGGAGAGGAGTTTGAGTAATGGGAGTTTGGAGACTCCCAGTATGGGCCACCAGCATACTCGTACATACTGATGAGCCTGGTCTTTTACTGGACAGGTGGATATAATGTCCTGTAGTACCACAATACAGGCAACTGTTGGAGTTCAGTCTGCGTAAACATTCAATAGGAGACAATCAAGCCCTGCCAAGCTGCATGGGCGCTGGAGGAGACGAGTCGCTAGTCCCCGATGACTCCCGAGGAAACTCGGTGACGTTGGATTCTCTCGGGAATGTTGGCATCGCGTACTTCCGGGGTTCTTCAGAGGTGAGGGAGAAACCATGGACGAGCAAGTGTGGCTGAGAACAGATCTCCTCTCCCTCCTGCATTCCCGTAGGCGCCCATCGATCCTTATGGTCAGGGCTATGAGGTAGGCAATGTCCATGGGTAACTCCCGAGCTGTGAGCTCGTCTTTAATTTCCTCCCGTAATCCATGAAGGAAGGTCATGCAGGGACTCCGGGTTCCAGGCACTCTTGGCGTCCAACGTGCGAAGGTCTACCGCATAGTCTGCCACACTACGGAAGTCTTGACGTAGTTGAAGTAGCTTCTGAGCCGCCTCTCTCCTGGACACCAGAGAATCGAACACCTTCCTCACCTCCGCTACAAAATCCTCCAGACGAAGGCAAACAGCGGAGTGTTGCTCCCACACCGACGTAACTCAGGCGAGCACCCTTCCAGACATTAGCGTTATGAGATACCCTGTCTTTGAACGATCTGAAGGAAATGAAGAGGGCTGCAGCTCAAAGATCAGGGAGCACTGGGAGAGAAACACCTGGCAGGTTCCAGGATCCCCAACATAAAGCTCCGGAGGAGGTAAGCAGGGTTCTCTGGAAGCCAGGGTAGACTGGGGAAAAGCACCGCTGGTAGTGGGGTTACTGAGCTTCTGGGATGCTTCCATTGTGCCTTGCTGCTTGCAAGATAGTCTGCAGAATTGCTCCAGTAATGATTTGAAACCCTGGTCATGGCGTTCCTCCAAGATATGGAATCCTTCCATAAGGTTCTGAAGTAGCTCATCGTGTCTTCCAATGGTGGCTCCTTGCAGGCAGACAGCGTTGCGGAGCTGGTCCGAGTCTGCTGGGTCAGTCATGGCCAGTTCGTACTATAACGACACAGGATGAGACCCAGATGCAGACACAGGAGGCAGATGGTTCGAGTCTCAGAGATGTATTATATACAAGGGGTAGGCAAATGGCAGGTCCAGGACAGGCAGAGGTCAGGCAGGCGTAGAACGGCAAGCAGGCTCAGGGTCAGAGCTGGCAAAAACAGGTCGGAACCGGGAAGACTAGGACACAAACTAGAGAGAAGGAAATACACATAAAAACACACTGGGACAAGCGCCTCATATAACTACGCTGTATGATTTATGAATGGCAAGGATATATAAGGTCGACTTTGTTCAGTCAATTCGACACGTTTTATAAGCTAGTCTAGCTTGTTGTTCGTCAATCAAAGCACAGTAAATAGCTTATGCGCATATGAAACATACCAGGTTCCAAAGTTCATTTTTGTTTCCACTGGCCCGGTCGGGTCAGTTGCCCAAAAACCTGCTGGCCCGAACAGAATTTATATTGGCCTGGACATGGTGTAGTTTTTAAATGCATTGGGGTTGGCATGCTTTCTCTCTATATTTAGCTATTAATAGGCTACATTTGGCTGTTATGATATGCAATAAAAATCTGTAATTTAGCAATGTAAGTCATTATTGTATTCTTTAGAATTGCATTGGATTAATTGCCTACATTTTTGTTTCTAAAGTATGTCATTTTGAGAAGATTTGGAAAATGGACGCTGCCCCTTTAAGACAAAAAGAGACATCGACATGGCTACAGTACGCTAGCCAAGACCAATGCTAGGTCTATTTTTGTAGATTTATTTTTGCACACTATCAACAGTAGCCAGCATATTGCTAGTATGTTCACTATAGAAGGTTTACACTTTCCCTAAAATAAACCAACAAGTAGATTGATGGGCGCTTCTTTTACAGCTCGCGTGTGCTGTATGATGGAATCAACTCATGTACTGCTCGAGTGTTCGAGAAGTTGTGACTCGCAGGAGCATGGCGGTGCTTGAATGAACGGCCAATCATATTACTCAAATACAAATAGCAGGACATGTACTCTTCAATTGTTTTAAATGGTCTGACAGAGATCCACTGGCCCGACATGTTTTTACTGGCCCCAGGCCAGTGGACCATGGTTAATGTCGGATCCTGAGCGCAAAATAACATAAATGAATGTGCCAGATAACAGTAGGCTAAGTGGATTTTGACTCATCGTTACCACATTATATGGGACGTTAAAACTCCCTCACATTATATGGGACGTGTAAATTCATGTTCGCTCTCTCCGTGTAAAGTAATAGACTCCAACCACAGCACACACAACACACACAACACACACACACCCAGGTACCGAGAGATGGGACAGAAAGCAGACTGTCAAACCAGCAGTGTTTCCCTGTCATCGCTGACTTTGTGATTGACAGCAGATCGCTAGATGATGCATATTGTTTCTTCTAGAGTAAGAGGGGCCGGCAGACTTTTTTCTGACTAGCGAATTGAAAAGTAGTCTAGTTAATTATATTGGGAAAATAATGCGTCTGTAATCGGCTGTATAGCCAACAGCTAGTGGAAAACACTGAGTATACCCCCTCTCTTTCATGCTGTTCTTACCCTCTTTCTCTCTCCCTCCCTCTTTCCATCTTACCCTTTTTCTCTCTTCCTCACCCTTCCCCTCTCTGTCAATCTCCCTCTCACCATCACCCTCACTCTTCTACCCACCTTTCCTCCCCCTCCTCCCAGACATGATACACTACATAACCAAAAGTACGTGGACACCTACAGTGGTGTGAAGTACTTAAATAAAAATACTTGAAAGTACCTCTTAAGTATATTTTTTGGGTATCTGTACTTTACTTGATCATTTATATTTTTGCCAACTTGTACTTTTACTTCACTACATTCCTAAAGAAAATAATGTACTTTTTACTCCATACATTTTCCTTGACACCATTTTGACAGGAAAATGGTCCAATTCACACACCTATCAAGAATACTTCCATGGTCATCTCTATTGCCTTTGATCTGGCGCACTCACTAAACATAAATGCTTTATTTGTAAATGATGTCTGTGTGGTGGAGTGTGCCCCAGGCTATCCATCAATAAAAATAACAAGAACATGGTGCTGTCTGCTTTGCTTAATATAAGGAATAAGAAATGGGTTATGTTTTTACTTTTGATACTTAAGTACATTTTAGCAATTCCATTTAGTTTTTATACTTAAGTATACTTAAAACCAAATACTTTTACTCGAGCAGTATTTTACTGGGATACGTTCACTTTTACTTGAGTCATTTTCTATTACGGTATCTTTACTTTTACTCAAGTATGACAATTTAGTACTTTTTTCACCACTGGACACCTTCTCATCGAACATCTCATTCCAAATTCATGGGCATTAATATGGAGTTGGTCCCCCTTTTGCTGCTATAACAGCCTCTTCTGGGAAGGCTTTCCACTAGATGTTGGAACATTGCTGCAGGGACTTGCTTCCATTCAGCCACAAGAGCATTAGTGAGGTCAGGCAGTGATGTTGGGCGATTAGGCTCGCAGTCGGCGTTCCAATTCATCTCAAAGGTGTTCGATGGGGTTCAAGGTCAGGGCTCTGTGCAGACCAGTCAAGTTCTTCCACACCGATCTCAACAAACCATTTCTGTGTGGACCTAGCTTTGTGCACGGGGGCATTGTCAAGCTGAAACAGGAAAGGCCCTTCCCCAAACTGTTGCCACAAAGTTGGAAGCACAGAATCGTCTAGAATGTATGTTGTAGCGTTAAGATTTCCCTTCACTGGACCTAAGGGGCCTAGTCCGAACCATGAAAAACAGCCCCAGACCATTAATCCTCCTCAACCAAACTTTACAGTTGGCACAATGCATTGGGGCAGATAACGTTCTCCTGTTATTTGCCAAACCCAGATTCGTCTGGCGGACTGCCAGTTGGTGAAGCGTGATTCATCACTCCAGAGAACACGTTTCCACTGCTCCAGAGTCCAATTGCGGTGAGTTTTACACCACTCCAGCCGACGCTTGGCATTGTGCATGGTGATCTGAGGCTTGTGTGCGGCTGCTCGGCAATGGAAACCCATTTTATGAACCTCCTGACGAACATTTATTGTGCTGACGTTGCTTCCAGAGGCAGTTTGGAGTGTTGCAATCGAGGACAGACAATTTTTACACGCTATGCGCTTCATCACTCGTCGGTCCCGTTCTGTGCGCTTGTATGGCCTACTACTTCGCGTCTGAGCCGTTGTTGCTCCTAGACATTTCCACTTCACAATAACAGCACTTACAATTGACTGGGGCAGCTCTAGCAGGGCACAAATTTTATGAACTGACTTGTTGGAAAGGTGGCATCCTAAGACGGTGCCATTGTTGAAAGTCACTGAGCTCTTCAGTAAGGCCATTCTACTGCCAATGTTTGTCTATGGAGATTGTATGGCTGTGTGCTCGGTTTTATACACCTGTAAGCAACGGGTGTGGCTGAAATCACTGAATCCACTAATTTGAAGGGGTGTCCACATACTTTTGTATATGTAGTGTAGTTTGTTGCAACACACAGGCTCTCCACAGCAGGTGGCCGCCCTTGCAGGAACCTTGCTTTTTCTCCTGTGCACTCTGCTCCCTCCGGCGAGCATTGACCCCCGCTATCACACTCATACTAACTGTGGGTGTGTCAGATAGGTGGTCCAACGGCCTGAGCCCTGGTGTCTAACATGCTGAGTCGACCTCCCGGGTAGTTACAGTGACAGGGAGGACAGCACCATAGGGCTCTGTGTTGTGTTGTGAGTCCACATGACCACATGCAGCGTTGATCTCTGAAAACAGATCAAACATACAAGCCACAGTAACAATAACCAAGCACAGCATTGGAATCTTTTGCATTGTCCCCGTAGAGAACTCAACATGTTAAATAATGGAACAAAATCGCATAGAAGGCAAGTTGTCTTCCGAGTCATTTTGAATTGCATTGTGTTACTACAGCATCCAGCGTCCCCCTTCTCCTAAGATTTAGATCGCAGAATTAAAACGATGTCAATGCTCATTAACTTTTAATCAAGTTGACGTGAGTGTTTATCCAAAATACAGTACGTTCTGTAAAAATGTTTTTGTGAAGTCAAAATAAGCCCTGTACGTTTCAGTTGACTATGTCCAGAATACAAAACAAAATCCCCTCGGGAAAAAAAGGAAGCTGTTTCTTCCGCCTACATGTATCAACGCTGATAAGTTGGGCGCCAGTCGTTTGTCTCCTGTCAAAACAGGTGTCGAAGCCTCCTCTTCTCCCTTATCACGCTTGTCAGTTTGTACTGTGTATATATGAAGTTATAAGGCGAGCGCGTTCTCCTGACAATCAGTCTGATTCCTTAAAGGGGAACGTATTTGTGGTGAAGGGTGCCGTCCGCCCGCAGTGAAGAGCTTAATGTGCGTGTGTGTGGGGGGGGGCATTGTAGTCTTCTCTTCTCTGTAATCATCTGATTGATTACATGAGTTATATCCTCGTTAGATGTGTCAGAATATAACATTTGATACAAAGGCGCCCAGACTGACTGCCTTCTTTCAGACAAGGGTCATTTGCATGTTATAAATTGAATAAACCTGGTTGAGCTGCACCGTTTCGGTGCCTCTGGCCTGCTTGTGAAGACTTGAAATGGACTTCAGTTAGGTTGAGTACCTTGCAATTAGGGCTTGTCGATATGGCCTAAATACCTTCCACAACCATTAGACCCACTAATAATGTAATTATTTTATAAAAATAGTTTAACCTGCTCTTTTACAGTAATCACTGATCTGGCTTCAAAACTGTCTATGAAAACATCCGTTTTCTTAACCAGAACCATGCATAATGCACATTCACTGACTAACTTCTTGTTGCAGGCATTATAGAAAATTAACACAGGTCTCATAATCTCTCAAGCACAAGCCCACATGCCAGTGAGTATCCAGCTAATCTTTATATTTCAAGTTTAGCCAACTTGGATCTATTTGCTGGCTAACAAGGCAGAACAGTTGAACTGTTATGAACACATCCTTTTGTCTGTTTGAACAGCATGCCAGCCTGTCCACCGAGTTCAGATGTTCGAATCAAGTGGCCTACCTTATTTCTCAGAATGAGAACGAGTTGTCAATTCCTTATACAGTATAATTGTATTTTATGCTTATTGCACACACAGACTAGACAGCTAGTATAACAGTCTTTGGCAAAAAATGCTGCTAGTGGTACATGGTACCGCAATGCTGCGCGCAAAAAAAGGAGGTACATTTTCCAGAATCAATGTTCATTGATACTACCGCTTTAGTAGTGTCTGGTCTGTGCACAATTTGAGGACTTGAGGCATAAAAAGGGAATCATTAGAAAGGTTAACTTCTCCATGTGTTTCGTGTCCATATGACCGATTCTGTTTGACCAAACCTGAAATTCAAACAGCGAGTTGAAATCACTTGCCAGAGAGGTGATCTCTCAACTTGTTGGTGTGAGTGGCAGGGGGATTGGCTTGGTGTGTGTGTGTAAACAGAGAGGGAGAAGTGGAGCGAGTGGCTTCACTTTCGCCAAAATCTGTCCAAAAATAAGCCTAATGCGTTTTTATGGAAGATAGAAGGAGGGAAGGAAGGAGAGACAGAGAAAGAGGGAGTGGAAAGGGAAAAAGAGAGAGGAAGAGAGACAGAGAGATTTCAAACAAAATAACCCAGGCAAGTGATGCACGTCAGAAGGCATATGGCCTGTGTCATGTCACTGGAGGGAATGTCATGTCACTGGAGGAGTGGGTGAGTGACTGCCCTTTCCCCCTCAATATCATTTTTCAGTGGCTATACACAGCTAGAGATGCTGGTGTAATTTGGTTAGCTAGCTAGAACTTGAACAACTGTTATCCAGTTAGCATACACTATATATACAAACGTATGTGGACACCCCTTCAAGTTAGTGGATTCGGCTATTTCAGCCACACCCGTTGCTGACAGGTGTATAAAATTGAGCACACAGCCATGTAATCTCCATAGACAAACATTGGCAGTAGAATGGCCTTACTGAAGAGCTCAGTGACATTCAACGTGGCACTGTCATAAGATGCCACCTTTCCAACAAGTCAGTTTGTCAAATTACTGCCATGCTAGAGCTGCTCCGGTCAACTGTAAGTGCTGTTATTGTGAAGTGGAAACGATTAGGAGCAACAGCAGCTCAACCGCGAAGTGGTAGGCCACACAAGTGCACAGAACGAGACCGCCGAGTGCTGAAGCGCATAAAAATGGTCTGTCCTCGGTTGCAACCCTCACTATCGAGTTCCAAACTGCACCTGGAAGCAACGTCAGCACAAGAACTGTTCGTCGGAGCTTCATGAAATGGGTTTCCATGGCCGAGCAGCAGCACACAAGCCTAAGATCACCATGCGCAATGCCAAGTGTCAGCTGGAGTGGTGTAAAGCTCACCGTCATTGGACTCTGGAGCAGTGGAAACGTGTTCTCTGGAGTGGTGAATCACGCTTCACCAACTGGCAGTCCGCCAGACGAATCTGGGTTCGGTGGTTGCCAAAAGAACGCTACCTGCCCCAATGCATAGTGCCAACTGTAAAGTTTGGTGGAGGAGGAATAATGGTCTGGGGCTTTTTTCATCATTTGGGCTAGGCTCCTTAGTTCCTGTGAAGGGAAATCTTAACTCTACAGCATACAATGACATTCTAGACAATTCTGTGCTTCCAACTTTGTGGCAACAGTTTGGGGATGGGTCTTTCCTGTTTCAGCATGACAAAGCCCCTGTGCACAAAGCGAGGTCCATACAGAAAATGGTTTGTCGAGATCGGTGTGGAAGAACTTGAATGGCCTGCACAGAGCCCTGACACAGAGCCCGAACACCTTTGGGATGAATTGGAACGCCGACTGCAAGCCAGGCCTAATCGCCCAACATCAGTGCCCGACCCCACTAATGCTCTTGTGGCTGAATGGAAGCAATTCCTGGCAGCAATGTTACAACATCTAGTGGAAAGCCTTCCCAGAAGTGTGGAGGCTGTTATAGCAGCGAAGGGGACATCCCCTTTGCTGCTATAATAGCCTCCATCTCATTCCATGATTTTGGAATGAGATGTTCGATGAGTAGGTGTCCACATACTTTTGGTCATGTAGTGCATCTCTTGTGTTCACAAATTCACTCTGGCTATCTACTCCGAGAAGATCTACTTCTGCCATGTTCAAAACAACTGGAAACTAGGAACTGGGAAATCTCAGAATTCAGTGTGTTCAAGACAACTGGGAACTGTAAAAATGATTTTGAACGGTTATCCAACTCGGGATTTCAGGCCTCTTTCTAGAGCCCACAAGAAGAACCGCTGAACCACCTTCCTGTTCAAGTGAGCACAGCACAACAAGGCGAGTCCAAAAATGTCTTGTATGCTGCTGCATAAATGGTGTAATATGCCAGAGAGATATGTATGCTGTAGCCCAGAAAGTAATATTTTGTGTGCGTTGTGTAGTAAGCTGTTAGTAGCCCATGTGCCTCACCCTAATAATTTTTTCCCTTTCCTCCCTCATAACTTAGCCCACTGTTCTGACTTAAAGGTGCACATTCAGATCCAAATCAACTTTACTATCCCAATAATAATTGATTTGGTCATGTGCTTAAAAAGACAGTACATAAAACATGAAAACACAGAAACTACACAAAATAATTCATTCAAAGTGCTATAGCTACACATTTAAAGTGAAAGTGCAATATGCCGTATACTCGAGGGACCAACAGATGATCTATTATACAGCCTAATGGCTGTTGGAATAAAAGAGAGTCCCAATATCTATCTGTTTTAATTTTATTTCGAAGAAGTCTCTTTCCCCTTGTCTGGCTGCTGCTGTGACTGAATTTTGAGTGAAGGGGATGAGTACGGTCCTGTAAAATGCTTTCAAGTTTTAGGAGGATGAGTTTTGTGTACAGGTTGGAGGCTGATTCTTGATCTATACCAATTATCCTTCCCGCCGTCTTAATCAAGCGCTAAAGCTTGACTTGGTCTTGCACTCGCATGTTTCTGAACACGCATATCATACCAAAGTACAGCACACTCTGCAGGATTTATATAACATTTGTAAGATATGGTGGTCGACATTAAAATGGTTCAGTTTGCATAAAAAAACTATCTTTTTTGCAATTTCTATATCTTCGCAAAGGTAGAGTCATTGAATTTAAGTATATTCCCCAGGCACTTATATGTGGTCACTCTATCGTCTGATTCCTGATTGATCTTTTTAAGGGGTAGTGGAGATTTTTTCCTTCTGAAATCAATTTCCATCTCTTTTGTTTTCTTAACGTTTATTTCAAGAAGGTTATCTGCACACCACTGGATGAATTTTGCAGTTTCTCTGTCAAAACCTTGAAGAGAGGCTTGGTCTTGGTGGAGGAAACCCACTGTCCTCTGCATATTTAAAACATTTCTGGGCTGCGTCAGAGACTTGACAATTGTTGTACAGTGTTTACAGTATCGTTGAGAAGTACGCAACCTTGAGGGGCTCCCATATTCACCGTTCTAGATATAGAACTTCACTTCTTGAGTACTGTTCACAAGGAAGGTAGGTGGGGTTGGATGGTGTTAAACTCGCTACTGAAGTCAATGAATACAATTTTCACTAGGCTAATTGCCTTTTCTAAATGTTCTTAGATATTGTTCAGCATGACCAGTAACCCATCATCAACACCCCTGGAGGCACAGTAGGTGAATTGGTTTGAGTCTAATTGGGATGAGAGACCAGAGAGAATTTGTTTTTCAATTAATTTTTCAAAACATTTCATAGGTACAGATGTCATGTAGCCTATAGCCTGTTTTAGAGAAATGTAGTCATTAAGTATTGTAAGAGCTTTCATTGTCTGCTTATATGCCCCCTTTATTTATCCTACGGTTCTGACTTGGTGTACAAGGAGAATACTGTAAGAACGGCCCATGTTCGGAATTCTGTCGCTGTACATTTCAAAAGTGTTGAACAAAGGTTATATTGACTACGTCCGTCCAAGCTCGCTCATTAATGTCTTAATCAAAATGACGGATTGCCTCTTATCTGCTCGTTGTTCCCTTATGCCATATTTTGGACATCTCAATTGTCAGTAGAAATGACATTTCTTTAAGCAAGTCTGCCATATCAGTGGTGTTTTTTAAAAAGGCAGTAAATGAGGCTAAATGAACTGCTTCGCTGCCAGACCAGGCTCCGCTGATAGCCAGGTGTAGCGGTGGTAAGGATTCACTCCATGGTGCTGAAAAGAAAGCTCTGCTGTTGGGACAGCTTTATGTAGGCCCTAAAAGTTTGTGGGCACCGTTTGTAACCGTTAAAGTGCAATGAATGTATTGTTTAGTGTTGTGTTGTGTAGTGGCTTTGCTGGCATGCATCCCCCCAAAAATCTTGCCCCACCAAGATGTACATGCTAAAATCACCACTGACGTAGAGACATAAAAATGGAATCCACAAGTTCATCCGACTCTGAGGATGTTATAAAGGGCCTCATTGCCAAAATCTCGTAAGAGTAGGCCAGCAAGGAGAGATTAAGATGAAACGTTAGAGATGAAAAGACTCTAAATAGGTCAAAACAAGTATGAATATGTTTTCCTTGGTTTTCCCCCCTTTGTTTCTTTTTCTAATCTTGACTTAATAAGGGTGGAGTTAGAGATTTATTTTTTCTCTCTCCCCACCCTCCTCCTTTCACGGAGAGTGCTAAGAGTGTTGTGAACTGTATGAAGTCAGTCACCAACTCATAAATATTCTCTCAGGGACCCACGTTTGCTCACTTTCATGTTTGTTTGTTTGTTTCCCAGTGATATTTTGGTCCATTAATCCATATAGCTCTGCACTGTTTCTCTCTCCAAAACAAATGCCCTCTTGTGTACAATATTCCGTATTTCTTTCACATTTCTCCCACACTCACCTCACTATGTTAGCCCGTGTTCTGTAATGTTACATGCATAGTAGGCAGTTATATCGAGCAGTTCAAAAGGCTCCTCTGTAAATGCTTGACACATCAAGTCTTTTGAGGCAGCACCACATCATATTCCAGGAAGAGCGACTTTTGATATCAGCTACTAGGCACCAAGGGCATGGAATTGTTTCTGCGTTTCACAACGCTCTAAACCACTAGCGCTGCACCTGCAGGGCAACTTTACAACCAAACGCTTTCTCTAGCATCTCTCAAAGCTAATAAAGGGTGGTAATAATATGAGTAAGGAAAGCTTAGGAAGGAAATTAATTAAAATAGGAATGGAAAGAAAAGAAAGGATGTCCATAGAAATACTAAGGGAAAAGAACATCAAGGTGCCATCGTTTGATGCGCCTGCCATATGCACAGTGACGTGTGAAGGCGGGAGATAATCCAACATCATATGTCTGTGTCTGTGTCTGGCTGTTATGTCAGGTGGATGCCTTACTTAGCACACCAGGCGACTGCAGCAGTCCACCAGATGTTGACGATTGTTTAGTCACGATCCATGCTGTTGAACACAGAGATTGATGAGAGTGCAGGTCTATCTGTGGTTAAAATTCCCTCTATTGTCTTGAGGGACAATCGAAGGAATCTTTAACCACAATAGAGGACTATAATGTCACACTATAATGTCACAATATTCGCAGCTGCTAAATCGTTGCCGCCACTCCAAAAAATATGATGTAAAAAAAGGTCTTAGAATGATTTATATATATATTTCTGCCAAGACTCGCTTTTAAAGAGATAGTGGGAGATTTTGATGAAACTAGAACCGCCAATGGCCATTGACGTTTTATTTGCTAAATGTAAAAAATCTGCCCCCCCAAAAAGCTATGCCCTGCTCCTTCCCTGACTTTTCTTAAATGTTTGTTTTTTACTCTTCTCATGTGTCAGAATTTTTTAAATAACAAACAGAAAAGTATTTAGCACCTTTTTACAATTTTCAGTCAGGCGCTAATGCGTCTCTTTCTCCCCACTGAATTAATGACAAATGGATGAATGGGCGATAATTGTGCACCTTATTTCACAATTGAATTTAAATGAGCCCTAACTGAAAGGGTTGATTTAATTTAGAAAGACTATAGTGTAATGATGCGTTTGTGTTTTGCCTATTTATCAGCAGCAAATCATTTGACCCGTGTCTTGGGGGTTGATACCGTTCTTTTTTAATTTTTGCTTTTTAAAAATAAGCTGTTATAGGACTGTTTTATTTATTATAACTCTATTACTAATCAAATGTATTATAAGGGAAAACGAAAACATGCTACATGTTGCAGTTGGCCTTTGGAATGATGCCAAATGTATCCTTGACTCTATCCAGCGAAGCAATTAATGCCAGCCCACTGAATGAATGACAAATGGATGGAATGAGTGATAATTGTGCAAGTTACATCACAATCAAATTTAAATGAGTCCTAACTGAATAATAAAGGGTGAAGAGGTTGAATTCATTTACAACAACAATAGTGTAATGATGAGTTTGTGTTATGCATATTTATCGTTGTTGTTAATCATTTTACCACGTGCCTTAGCAGGTTGATACCGTTCTCTTTTTATTTTGCTTTGTAAAAATAAGCTGTTACAGGACTGTTCTATTTACTGTAACTCTATTACTAATCAATGCATTATAAGGGAAAAGAAAACATGCTACATGTTGCAATAGGCCTTAAGAATAATGCCAAACATATCCTTGACTATCCATGTTGATGAGCATGAAACATACGATGCCAGTCAGCCTTCACAGCCCAACGGAACTACACCTAAACTATACCGAAATTAATTTCACACATAATAAGAGTAAACCTATAAGCAAGATTAAAGTGACAATAATCTGATGAGTGGCAATATTAGGCTTATTAGTTTTCAAATTGTACATGAAGAGATGGGCTGTATCATAACCGGATGTGATTGGGAGTCCCATAGGGCGGCACACAATTGGCCCAGCATCGTCCGGGTTAGCGTTTGGCTCGGGGTAGGGCGTCATTGTAAATAAGACTTGTTCTTAACTGACTTCCCTGGTCAAATAAAGGTTCAATAAAAATAAACAATTTAATAAAAATGGGCACATTTTGTAATTTACAGATGCAGGGAAAGGAGCATCACTTTATCAAATCCTCCTTCAGAGTCACATGCAGGTAATTGTTTTTATTTCTACAGTATATAGTATCAGAAAGAGCATATTCTGCCATTTCTATGACACTTTGTCAAATAACTCTCAAAATCCAAGCAGTGCAACTCTATTTCCAATAATATCTGTGCTGTCCATGCAGTCAACACATGACCACTCATGCGGCAGCATTGCTCTGGCTACTAAGCAAAAATTAGTAACATAATAAACTTTTAAATATGCTATTCTGTCATCAATGGATGAATGGGTGATAGAAACCATATTGGTGCATGTGACTGAATGATGAGGGTGCAATGGGTGGTTGAATTTGATTGATCTGAATGATGAGGGTGAAGAGGATGATTGAATTTAGAACAATCGTCTAATGATGATGAAGAATTGTGGGCGTTGTGGGCGGTCTAATTATTTTATTATGAAAGGCTGGAAATTGTATATAATTTCCCCTCGGAGAGTCAAATCAGACACTGAGTACAACATACAATGTGTGTAGTTCACAATGGACCAACTGACAGCATTGCAAATGCTGTAAAATTTAGGTGAATTGGAGTTGGATGGAGGATCAGATATTGAGCTTGAAATTGACTTTGTTTCATTTGATGATTCTGATGTTGACTTTGAGCCTTTGATACCTGAGCCTCACCACAGAAAAAACAGAACAGAGCCAACTGAAATGGTGATCCCAACTGCCACGGTGAGATGGAAGTCTGGGAGGGATGGCACGGTGAGACAGGACTCTGGGAGGGATGGCACGGTTTGGTAGAAAAGAGTGACAAGTTTATGTGACATGTAGATGTCACATAAATTAACACATCAATTATTCTAGGTACACTTGCACACAGTTTTTGAAGGAACTCGGCAGGTAGGTTGGCCCAAACATCTTGGAGAACTAACCACAGATAGTTCTTAATGACTTTCACTGTATGTTTGCGGTTGTTGTCATGCTGCAGAATACATTTGGGGCCAATCAGATGCCTCACTAATGGTATTGTATGATGAATAAGTATCTGCATGCACTTCTCAGCATTGAGGAGACCATTAATTCTGACCAAATCTCCAACTCCATTTGCAGAAATGCAGCCCCAGCAAGGAACCTCCACCATGCTTCACTGTTGCCTGCAGACAGTCATTTGTGTACCACTCTCCAGCCCTTCGGTGAATTAACTGCCTTCTGCTACAGCCAAATATTTCCAATTTTGACTCATCAGTCCAGAGCACCTGCTGCCATTTTTCTGCACCCCAGTTCCTGTGTTTTCATGCATAGTTGCATCGCTTGGCCTTGTTTCCACGTCGGAGGTATGGCTTTTTGGCCGCAAGTCTTCCATGAAGGCCACTTCTGACCAGACTTCTCTGGACAATAGATGGGTGTACCAGTGTCCCACTGTTTTCTGCCAATTCTGAGCTGATGGCACTGCTGGACATCCGATTGTGAAGGGAAGTAAGCATGATGTGTCTTTCATCTGCTGCAGTAATTTTCCTTGGCCAACCACTGCATCTACGGTCCTCAACGTTGGCCATTTATTTGTGCTTCTTCAATAGAGCTTGGACAGCATATCTGGAAATCCCTGTCTGCCTTGACATTTCTGCCTGGGAGAGACCTTGATGATGCAGTATAACTACCTTGTGTCTTGTTGCTGTGCTCAGTCTTGCCATGGTGTATGACTTTTGACAGTCTTCAGCAACCTCACCTTGTTATCTGAGTTTGGCTGTTCCTCACCCAGTTTTAAATCTCCTACACAGCTGTTTCTGTTTCAGTTAATGATTGTGTTTCAACCTACATATTGAATTGATTATCATTAGCACCTGTTTGGTATAATTGTTTTATCATACACCTGACTATAGCCTACAAAATCCCTGACTTTGTGCAAGTGTACCTACAAGAATTTATGCTGTTTTGAAGGCAAAGGTGGTCACACCAAATATAGATTTGATTTCGATTTTTCTTCTCTTCACTCACTTTGCATTTAGTTAATTGATAAATATAATCTATTAACATGTCAATTTGTGAAAGCATTCTTACTTTACAGCATTTTTTCACATCTGCCTAAAACTTTTGCACTGTACTGTATGTCTGTGGGGCATATGGCGGAAAGAGCATGGATGTGGAGTCATTTTAGTCTGACAAGTATGGGGTGGACTATTCAGAGAGATTATGCGACACCTTTGGCAGGTGCACACGAAACAAGGCCCATGAGAACTGTGTGGACTGCAACCAATTTGTTTGTGGGGCTTGCTCACATAAAGCCCCGAAGCTGTGTACTGACTGGGGACCTGAATCATAAAGAGAAGATTAAGTGTATTAATGCGTAAAGACACTCATATAAGGGCACAATACAGTGTCAAATATAATCAACAAATTACTGTTTTTATATCTTGTCATGAATATAGCATATTAACATGAATATTTATTTATGCAAATCATCCGTTACAATTGTTCATGCACCGGTGCTTTTGTTTAGGAATACAGAAAATAATTTCACCTGTGCACCTGGCTGTTTATATTATTATTGTCGTTGTCAAAAGAAGCTGTAACTGGACTTTATTAATTACTATAACTCTATTACTAACCAAATCTACAAATAAAGTTGATCAAATGTTTTTATTGTAAGGGACACAGAAATAGGCTATAAGCCTACGTTTTTTCTAGGACTTTGTTAAATTGCACAAAACTTATCCTTGACTCTATATATATATATATATATATATATATATATATATATATGTATTCACAAATATTTCTTCATGAATTGAATCCTTTACAATAGTTTATACACTATTTTTTAGGCGTTGGTGCTTATGTTTGCTGATCTTGTGGGTTGATATGCATCTGATTCATATGCTAAAGTGGCCGGGCAACGTTCGCTAGCGCATACTTATAGGCTGAAAGGCCAGGCGCTTCTAGTGTTAAGCCCTTTATCTATTTACCCAGAGTCAGATAAACTCATGCATGCTATTTGAAGGAAGTTGCTAACTAGTGTTAGTGCAATTACTATGATTGCTAGCTATTCCTTTAGACTTCAAGCTAGCTGTTCTAATAGACTTCAAATCATTGTGCTAATGCTAGTTAGCAATGGCTCACAAAACTAGCGTAAACTTCCTTCAAACGGCAGAGACAGAAAAATTGTATCCATGAGTTCATCTAACTTTGGGTAACTAGAAGGATCTCGCACTATCCCTTTAAGTTACAAAATACAATGCATTCGGAAAGTATACAGACCCCTTGAATTTTTCCACATTTTGTTACATTACAGCCTTTTTCTAAAATTGATGAAATTGTTTTTCCCCTCATCAATTGTTACGGTAACCCAGCACGGTGACGTCGGTGTTTTCTATCCCAATGATAATAATTAACAATCAATAAGCCTTGACTAATTCCCAAGGTTTGTAAGACAATGGGTTAATAATTAGGCAAGGACTCAGCATCTGCAAAAGGTTCGTACGGTTTATTCAGAGAACGTTCTGAAGTACATTACACAAAGAAGTTTATTTTATGCTCCCTCCCCTCTTACGCACACACCTCCTTACCAACAGTAAATAACCTACGCACACCCATACACACGAACAGTAGGTGAATAGTATCCCTCCCCGGACTTCTCACCACTGTTAATCACTATCCAGCGCTGCCTGTTCCTTTCCCCCGAGATTAGGGGGACCTTGAAGGTTACTCCCTGTTTCTTCCAAGCCTCTTCAGGTCGGGTCACACACACATGTCTCCAGTTCCCTTAGGCTAACTAACACACACACACACACACATTACCCTTCCTCCCGGGTCTTCTACTAGACCTTATGGGCTTTTCGATTAGTACCTTAATTATTCCTTATACGTGCTACATAACTACTAATTACTAATTGGTTACGTGACAGGGTCGGATTCTTTATTCATTTACCTTTATTATATAATTCTCTTATCATCAATCTACACACAATACCCCATAATCACAAGCAACAACTTTTTTTTGAATCTTTGCAAATTTATTACAAATAAAAAACTGAAATATCACATTTAATAAGTATTCAGACTCTTTACTCAGTGCTCTGTGTAAGCACCTTTGGCAGCGATTACAGCCTCGAATGTTTCCAAATCATGTCCAATCAATTGAATTTACCACAGGTGGACACCAATAAAGTTGTAGAAGGATGATCAAGGATGATCAATGTAAATAGGATGCACCTGAGCTCAATTTCGAGTTATTTCTGTTTTTTATTTTTTTATAAATTTGCAAACATTTAAAAAAAACTGTTTTTGCTTTGTCATTATGGGGTATTGTGTGTAGATTGATGAGGAAAACATTTTATTTAATTCATTTTAGAATAAGTCTGTAACATAACAAAATGTGGAAAAAGGGAAGGCGTCTGAATACTTTCCGAATGCACTGTATATTTGTAGCAAACAGAGCAAGCAGTGGCATGAATGAGAGCCACAAGTGCACAGTACAGTGGCACGCATCAGGTATATTTCGGATGGTGTCAAAATAAATACATTTTCATGCATTTTGGAGTAGAATGTATTTTTAGAAAGTCACCAGAAGTGACCTTCTCACAGGTGTTCTACCCCCAAAAAACAGTCAAATCATCATAATTTTATCGCAGAAAACTGACTCTTAACCACAGTACAAAGAGAGGGCTTGCAAATTTCATCGAATCACTGCACATTTACCTCCCAATATGGCTCAGTCAATCCACACGTCAACAAACTTTTTCCCTTGTCAGTGCATTTTTGTGGCAAATTGGACAAAATCATTGCATATTGCCATGCAAAATGTCAGATTTGCTTAATCTAAAATCAAGCCTTTTTGCCTGCAAATATTCAAAAAAATCACTGCTAATTCTGGAGGTGCTGAGAAAAGTTGAGTTTCTTTTGTGTAGCAAGCTTCCTACCTATAGAAGTACAGTTGAAGTCGGAGGTTTACATATATTTAGGTTGGAGTCACCCGTTTTTCAACCACTCCACACATTTCTAGTTAACAAGCTATAGTTTTGGTAAGTCGGTTAGGACATCTACTTTGTGCATAACACAAGTAATTTTTCCAACAATTGTTTACAGACAGATTATATAACTGATAAGTCACTGTATCACAATTCCAGTGGGTTAGAAGTTTACATACACTAAGTTGACTGTGCCTTTAAACATCTTGGACAATCCCAGAAAATGATGTCATGGCTTTAGAAGCATCTGATAGGCTAATTGACATAATTTGAGTCAATTGGAGGTGTACCTGTGGATGTATTTCAAGGCCTACCTTCAAACGCAGTGCCTCTTTGCTTGACATCATGGGAAAATCAAAAGAAATCAGCCAAGACCTCAGAAAAAAATGTGTCGACCTCCACAAGTCTGGTTCAGCCCTGGGAGCAATTTTCAAAATTCTGAAGGTACCACGTTCATCTGTACAAACAATAGTACGCAAATATAAATGACCATGGGACCACGCAGCCATCATACCGCCCAGGAAGGAGACACGTTCTGTCTCCTAGAGATGAACGTGCTTTGGTGCGAAAAGTGCAAATCAATTCCAGAACAACAGCAAAGGACCTTGTGAAGATGCTGGAGGAAACAGGTGCAAATGTATCTACAGTGGGGAGAACAAGTATTTGATACACTGCCGATTTTGCAGGTTTTCCTACTTACAAAGCATGTAGAGGTCTGTAATTTTTTATCATAGGTACACTTCAACCGTGAGAGACGGAATCTAAAACAAAAATCTAGAAAATCACATTGTATGATTTTTAAGTAATTAATTTGCATTTTATTGCATGACATAAGTATTTGATCACCTACCAACCAGTAAGAATTCCGGCTCTCACAGACCTGTTAGTTTTTCTGTTAGAAGCCCTCCTGTTCTCCACTCATTACCTGTATTAACTGCACCTGTTTGAACTCGTTACCTGTATAAAAGACACCTGTCCACACACTCAATCAAACAGACTCCAACCTCTCCACAATGGCCAAGAGCAGAGAGCTGTGTAAGGACATCAGGGATAAAGTTGTAGACCTGCACAAGGCTGGGATGGGCTGCAGGACAATAGGCAAGCAGCTTGGTGAGAAGGCTACAACTGTTGGCGCAATTATTAGAAAATGGAAGAAGTTCAAGATGACGGTCAATCACCCTCGGTCTGGGGCTCCATGCAAGATCTCACCTCGTGGGGCATCGATGATCATGAGGAAGGTGAGGGATCAGCCCAGAACTACACGGCAGGACCTGGTCAATGACCTGAAGAGAGCTGGGACCACAGTCTCAAAGAAAACCATTAGTAACACACTCCGCCGTCATGGATTAAAATCCTGCAGCGCACGCAAGGTCCCCCTGCTCAAGCCAGCGCATGTCCAGGCCCGTTTGAAGTTTGCCAATGACCATCTGGATGATCCAGAGGAGGAATGGGAGAAGCTCATGTGGGCTGATGAGTCAAAAATAGAGCTTTTTGGTCTAAACTCCACTCGCCGTGTTTGGAGGAAGAAGAAGGATGAGTACAACCCCAAGAACACCATCCCAACCGTGAAGCATAGAGGTGGAAACATCATTCTTTGGGGATGCTTTTCTGTAAAGGGGAAAGGACGACTGCACCAGATTGAGGGGAGGATGGATGGGGCCATGTATCGCGAGATCTTGGCCAACAACCTCCTTCCCTCAGTAAGAGCATTGAAGATGGGTCGTGGCTGGGTCTTCCAGCATGACAACGACCCGAAACACACAGCCAGGGCAACTAAGGAGTGGCTCCGTAAGAAGCATCTCAAGGTCCTGGAGTGGCCTAGCCAGTCTCCAGACCTGAACCCAATAGAAAATCTTTGGAGGGAGCTGAAAGTCCGTATTGCCCAGCGACAGCCCCGAAACCTGAAGGATCTGTAGAAGGTCTGTATGGAGGAGTGGGCCAAAATCCCTGCTGCAGTGTGTGCAAACCTGGTCAAGAACTACAGGAAACGTATGATCTCTGTAATTGCAAACAAAGGTTTCTGTACCAAATATTAAGTTCTGCTTTTCTGATATATCAAATACTTATGTCATGCAAATGATTTACTTAAAAATCATACAATGTGATTTTCTGGATTTTTGTTTTAGATTCCGTCTCTCACATTTGAAGTGTACCTATGATAAAAATTACAGACCTCTACATGCTTTGTAAGTAGGAAAACCTGCAAAATCGGCAGTGTATCAAATACTTGTTCTCCCCACTGTATATCCACAGTAAAACGAGTCCTATATCGACATAACCAGAAAGGCCGCTCAGCAAGGAAGTCACTGCTCCAAAACCGCCATAAAAAAGCCAGACTACGGTTTGCAACTGCACATGGGGACAAAGATTGTACTTTTTAGAGAAATGTCCTCTGGTCTGATGAAACAAAAATACAACTGTTTGGCCATAATGACCATTGTTATGTTTGGAGGAAAAAGGGGGAGGCTTGCAAGCCAAAGAATACCATCCCAACTGTGAAGAAGGGGGGTGGCAGCATCATGTTGTGAGGGTCCTTTGCTGCAGGAGGTATGGGTGCACTTCACAAAATAGATGGCATCATGAGGGTAGAAAATTATGTGGATATATTGAAGCAACTTCTCAAGACATCAGTCAGGAAGTTAAAGCTTGGTTGCAATTGGGTCTTCCAAATGGACAATGTCCCCAAGTATACTTACAAAGTTGTGGCAAAATGTCGTAAGGACAACAAAGTCAAGGTATTGGAGTGGACATCACAAAGCTCTGACCTCAATCCCATAGAACATTTGTGTGCAGAACTGAAATAGCGTGTGCGAGCAAGGAGGCCTACAAACCTGACTCAGTTACACCAGCTCTGTCAGGAGCAAGGGGCCAAAATTCACCCAACTTATTGTGGGAAGCTTGTGGAAGGCTACCCGAAACATTTGATCCAAGTTAAACAATTTAAAGGCCATGCTACCAAATACTAATTGAGTGTATGTAAACTTCTGAGCCACTGGGAATGTGATGAAAGAAATAAAAGCTGAAATAAATAATTCTCTCTACTATTATTCTGACATTTCACATTCTTAAAATAAAGTGGTGATTCTAACTGACCTAAGACAGGGAATTTTACTTGGATAAAATGTCAGGAATTGTGAAAAACAGAGTTTAAATGTACTTGGCTAAGGTGTATGTAAACTTCGGACTTCAACTGTATATTCTCGATAATACATCCCATTTTTGTAAGAATCACCATCATTGTACTAGTTTGGAAATTAGTTTACTTGAACTGTATGTTTAGACAAAAATACTTCAGACAGTGCACAGCGAATGAAATAGCATCTAAGGTTATTCAAAGCTGTCGATTATAGTTAATAGACCATAGAGAAGTCAATACCACTCAAAACACAGAGATCCAGAGGACTAGGACAATGACTTAATGCACTCAGCGGAGTCGGGTTCTCATTCCTCTAATGGATCATTTTTCACCTGGCACCTCGGCACTCTAAGATCAACTGAGAGGGACCAGGCCAATTGATCCGAGCCTCCATGCCAATTCCAATCGATGAGCTTCCCTGCATTATAAACCACTGACCCCAATTCCAGCAGCACGTTTCAACGTGATCTCTGCATCACTCGGAATCTGTCGTTCAGAGCGTTGCATAAGGCATTTATGTTGAAGCAATTGATTTGCCTTTCTAATAAGTCCAAAGTTGATGCAATTTACTTATCTTTTCAAGTGTACAGTATTTTAAGCATATGTTGACATATATTTTCCCCGTTCTTAAGTTATGATTATGATGGGGATGATGGTAGACATGTTACAATGTCCAACCGTACAATGGTGCAATGTCAATCACTGTTCAAGCTGTCAACATAGTGCAACGCTTAGATCATCCACCCAGAGCAGAGTGTGAATTAAACCTTGACATTTGGGGGGGGAGGTCTCTATTGGGTGCACGCTCTTGCACGTGCATTACATTTTTTATGCGCCTCATAATAAAGACGTAATTTAAATGGTAAAAATGAATGACCTTTTAATGTCGCATGAACACAACCAGTCATGATGCTTTCATCTGATTGTCAAACAAATCACTATTTTTATCAAGGGCCCATGGAAAACAAATTTAAAAAATGAGCAAGTACAAAGGAAAATCTATGCGTTTAAAGGAGCTCAGCTGAGGCTGAAATTCAGCACTACTGAGTGGACTGCGCCTGAACAGGGAAACAGTTTGTGATTTGGGGTAAATGGTTTAAACCATGACAGAGAGGTGGGGCTGTTTATTTCATTTGGGAGCTTTTATTTTCATATTTACCCCTGTAAAACATATTTACCACTGCCTTTTAAACAAATGGTTAAATTAGCATTATTTTGAGACCCCCCCCCCAAAAGTTGGACATTTGTTGCATTTAGGGAGCCAATGTCTTGTTCAGGGGAGCTGAGCCCCCTGTAATTTGCATCCTGCCCCAGAGTAAAAGCTGGCAGATAAATCATTGACATGTTGAGATAATCAGTTGGAAGTCTCTGAGATTGTTCAAATCGGTAAGGAGAACAACATCTCAAGTATGCCGTGCGTCAAAGAGCGCGAGACACCTGGAATGATGCCCTCGCTGGCATGATCAAAACAACATGCTTAAAATGCAAACCTCTCTCCAGCTTAGAGGTCGAGAACGGAGAGAGGAGCGCCACGACAAGCGCAACATGAAACACAGAGACGAGAGGCAAAAACTAACTAAATCCCCCACAAAGTGAAGCACCTTCACAAAGTGGATTTGAATATGTCTATGAGTGCTATTGTGATAATGACTCTTTAGCTGATGCAATCAACCTTCAGCCGTCTACCGGCCGGGGAAAAGGGAACCATTTCCAGTATGATCAGATATCATAACAATAGGATACGGCAGGAAGCAATTATTTGTACTGCTTGTTGACACCGGCATCGGATAGTGTGGAATGGTGGCGGGGTGTTAGATCCCTGTGGATAATGGGAGGGTGAACTCGTTCTTTCTCCTGCGGCATTTCCAATTCTTCATTATAAAAGGCTACTGCATCATTGGGGAGGCCTTTCCAGCTGTGAGGCTTATTGCCAACCAACACACATGGCTCTCCCAGACTGAAACTTCAGCCTGTAACGCAAATCAAATAATTGTTTTAAGATGAATAACAATACGATGTTATCCTGGCAAGGGACTTTTTAATATTAACCGTATTGGAGTTTCTATTTTCTCCCGACGCATGTTTCATTTATGAGGTGCAGACACGGGTTACATTTGGTTTATAGCTCAAAGTCTATGCAAAATATATGCAAGGAATAATGATTTTGCTGAATTTTTGTCAAAATGGTCAGGGGTAGTTCTTGGATTTAGCTTGGAGCACTTAGTTAGTTCGAGCGTAGCTCCCCTGGGTAAATTTGTTTTTTTGTGAATGAAAAGCCTCCTTATCTATGTTGCCCGGGCTCTCGATCGGTAAATGCTGCCCCAGGCTTAGCCCTCTCCCCCTCCCCATCGTCAAAGATTTATACGAATCAGAGACAGGTCGGTTTTCCCACCCAAATAGGCACTGATGTGCTGAGTAAGTAATATGTAATAGTATGCAATTGAGGAATGATTATTCAGAGGCTTGCGTGTTCCAGGGTTAGGAACAGAAGTAAAGTGAGGATTAGAGGTGAGACAGAGATCAATGTTTGTTGTCTTACCTAGCCATGCTTTTCCCGTTTGCTACCTCGTGTCTGGGTTTGTAGACGTCATGCACCTGAGCTCCTTATGAAACGTTCTAGCGGCCTGTAGTGTCACAATACCAGCATTTGGACTTCGGTACCGATACCAGGTTATTATCACGATACTCGATGCCATCGCGATACATGATACCAAAACAATAACACGGCAAAAAAAAGAAGGCGTATTAACCAAAGTCACAGAATGGCACTTGATCCAGATAGATCTTTTGAGTTTAATATTGTTACATTTGAAATGTTAAACTTTTGAATGTATGCATTAATGAATCAGTTAAACAATCATACAATCAATTTGACTTTGGCAATCTAACTACACAACAACATAATGGTAATCATTTATTTCAATGGTAAATCTCTATTGATCAACTGGGTAAATCAAGATGTAGGCTAGGTCTATTCACAATACAGGTGAATTCAAATTCAGTAGGAGTGTTTGCATGCATTGAATTATTGAGCTTGTTTCGGCTGATTTCATGAGGCTTCAGATGAAAAACAATCTGTTTACCTTCCATTTGGGACTTATTTTAGTGTACTGATCAACAACATTTGCGTAGAAGAAGCAATCTATTTTCTTATAAAAGTGTGTGCTGTCTCTTTAAGACCCATGCCATCATTCACACACAGTTTGAGGCTTGAGCAAAGATGATCTTGACTGGGAGAGACGTGAGACAGAGGAGATGAAGTGAATGAATAAAGTTTTTGCTGATAATCAGCTTTGGAATCAGTAATATTTTGCGTTATGGTTTGCAAACAAGGTACTAGGAAAGTGAATTGATGTTGGCTTCAGCTGTAAGCAAGGAAAGTTACCAGTATCTTCGTGCATTGTAGTGTTCTGGACATTGTTTTGGGAACAGTAATTAACAGTTTCAACATTTCTACATGCCATGTTGCATTATTCAAGTGCACAGGAGGTTGGTGGCACCTTAATTGGGGAGGACGGGTTCGTGGTAATGCCTGAAGTGGAATCGTATCAAACACATGGTTTCTATGTGTTTGATGCCATTCCATTCGCTCCGTTCCACCCATTATTATGAGCGGTCCTCCCCTCAGCAGCCTTTACTGTTCAAGTGCATTAACTTCTGTGCAGCAAATGTGGTAATGCAGGTCCGACTCCCAGTGCAGTGGTTCCTCAGGACAGGCTAGAGCTAGCAATGTGTAAGTGCAGTGGGCACGGTGCTCTCACGCTAGAATGGGACATCAGCTGCATTGATACAGACTTGATCCTCTCTCAAGCAGTAGACGACGTGAGACACATTTGATAAAGTACTGAAAGTAACAACAATTCTAGTACCGAACAGTTTTTCCATCTTCATAAACAAAGAACAGGGTTTTAACGTTTTTCTTCATTCAAGTCTGTGATTAGTTGGATACTCTTGGGAATCGGGTATTTGTGAGTGGAGGAGGATTTCTTCAATCGGACCTCCAATCTCTGTTCCATTTGATTCTAGTTTATCTTGTGTATTTCTAAGACTCGTTGGTCTCTTAGCGCTGACCTCTCACCTTTCAACTCTGACTAGTGGATCTTCACTCAATGTGTATGTTTTCTTGTGTTTGATCTAATCATGCAACCCTATCAGCAGTGCCTCTTCACATGTGTATGTGTTATAATTAACACCTCGCAGACAGAGTGTGATTAATGATTGCCCCAATTAGTTTGGCCCCCCCAAGAACTCGATCTTCAAATCAAAATCACATTTTATTTGTCTTGTGTACCTTACAGTGAAATGCTTACTTACGAGTCATTTCCCAACAATGCAGTTAAAAAGTAAGAAAATTAACTAATAGATAACAGTAAAATAGTGACACAATAAAAGAACACAATAAAATGACAACAATGAGGCTATATACGAGCAGCACCGGTACCGAGTCAGTGTACTGGGATATGTTGGGATGGTTGATTGATTGAGGTAATATGTCCATGTAGGTTTGGTTGGGTTAACTCTTTTGATTGCAGGCCAGATGTAAAAACGGGACTCTTCATAAGGGCAATAGTGTTTCTCTTACAATTGTGGCCTTTCCCCCCTAACCCATGGTTGGAATTGGTGCCAGGGGGAACTTTGCACCCCACCTGGAAAATAATGTAGGGCAGGGGTTCCCAAACTATTTTGACCCGCAACCCCGTTTTAATATCTGAAAATTCTCGCCACCCCTGCCCTAGAAAATGATTTAATTTACAGCCAATGTTTACTTTTTAAATTGGGGCTGCGGCAGTCAAAAACATTCGAACAGTATTTCTGATTGAATTGCCGACTCATCATCATATACTGTTAATGTGGGGCTATGACAGTCAATTCCAAATTAATCATTTTTCTTATCTCACCACCACTGATGAAATGAGTGTGCTTGATGCATGTCGCGCCGAAGCTTCTCAAAGTCAGGGGGGTGTGGTCGACAGTGCGCCCCTCACACCCAACCTGGATGGATATTTGTTTTTACTGCAGACAAGAGCGCTGAATCAGCGTACCATGAGTTTTAATGCTCAGAGGGAGACGGCACAGTATTCCCTTTGAGTCAGGAACCAGAACACCTCCGTAGTGACCCGTGAATCCAGCATTCGGTCACAATTACGTCATTTAGCAGACACTCTTATACAGGGTGACTTACAGTAGTGAGTGGATACATTTTCATTTGTACGCCAGGGTTGTGGGCATCAAACCCACAACCCTGGCGTTGCAAGTGCCATGCTCTACCAACTGAGCCACACATGACTCGATCAGCTGTTTGATTTCACTTACTGGCATGGATCACAGCCAAACGGATTTAGCTGATTCGATCACTCACCTGTAGAATTTATTTGTATTTCCCCTGTATGCTTGCTTTCGGTTTGTTCAGTTTCCGAAATATGTCTGTTACACAGGCAGTCAACTAAGTCTGTTTTTTACATCCATTGCAAATGACAACAGTTCCTCTCTCAATTCCAAAATATATCCAACACTCCTCCTCCATAACCACCAAACCTCGGTGTGAAATAGAACATTGTCATGCTATAATCCATATCTCCACACGAACATGCGTGCGCAATGTAGTTTACCATCAAAATTACCTGCTGCATATCTCTGAGCTCTGCGCTCAGCTCTTTTGCCGCCAGTTGCTCTCGGTGTATCCACTATAGCTCAGTGGGTGTATCATACAATGCGTCCATATGGCAGAGGGAGACACATTCATAACTAGAGTGCAGAGGCCTGCCCGCCGTCCCGCTATAGATGGAGCCCCATCTGTACAAAAGCGCATTATTCCATCCCATGGAATCTGTTTTTGGTTCAAATAGCCACGCAGCACACTGAACATCCCCTGTGCCGTTTCATGGTCGGTAATCGTGCGACAGAACAATTATGTCCTCAGGAATAGTATCCCCTGACATGTAGCGAACAAAAGAAAACGTATGCTCTCCAATGTGTGGAGAGCATACGTTTTTTTGAGTCGTTCAGTCAAGACCTTTGTTGCTAGCTATAGCATCAATTCTTAGTTTCACAGTGTTACCTGACAAAGGTCTATGCCACTGCTTCCCCACACATTGTTTTCACTATATCAATTGCGGCCGGTAATTTCAAAGTTTCTGCGATAGTGGCTAGTTTCATATCATAGTGGGATTAGCCATTAACCGTAGGAATGATTCAAATGCTACGGTCAAGTGCTGCCATTTCCCATGATCTAAAGGTGCTCTCTGGTTAAATTTGAGCTTTTAGATTTTTAAGGTTAACCACATTACAATTATTTTGAGAGACAAAGATGATATTATATTATATATATGTGTATGTAGATGTATTTATATATGTATGTGTATATGTATGTATTTATATGTGTATGTATATATATTTGCAAAAAAGATATATGGGGTTTGAAAATGATGCAGACAATTGCATTGATGGAAGCTACAATCTGTCTGCAATATTAAAGCTGATCTGCCCCCTAAAAAAATACAAAATAAAATAAAAAGACGATAATATAGATATTTTTTTAATTACATTTTTTACCGGGATTTTGGAAGTTCTTCCGTGACACCATTTTCATATCAGGGGGTTGTGACCCGTAGTTTGGGAACTGCTGTTTTAGGGGAAACACTGGGTTGAGGGAATCTACAAACAAACCAATCAAAGACCGTACAGCAGCTTGAAGCTGAACTTGCCGTGATACCTGATCATTCAACATGATGTTAATTTGAATAGCCTTCGCCAAGATAATGTGCGTGTCCCAAATGGCACTATACTGTATTCCCTTTAGTGGACTACTTTTGAACAGGGCTCTGGTCAAAAGTAGTACTCTATATAGGGAATAGAGTGCCTATGGCAAGTTGGCTTAAATATAGACAGACTAGCAGCCATAAGTGAGAGGCCAATATGTGCTAACAAATTGGTCTCAAGGAACATCTTTCCACTTCATTTTATTTGTCAGTTCACAACGCAGTGCACTAAGGTCTGATCCTGCTTATACATTGTAACCAGTTCTAGTGCTGTAATGTGGTTTCTGTTTCTTGCCAGAGGCTCAAGTTGACATGTCAGCTTTCCCACTAGCCCACATTATCAGCCTTGAGAAAAATGGCTCAATTGAAGAAATGAAGAAATTGCAATTTAAATATTCATGAAGCCCTTTGTCTTTTTCCCATCAGCCTTTGAGGGATCATGCTATTCCAATATGATTTTGGCAATTACTACTCATTGCCACCCCCCCTCCCCATGTCCAAAGTCACCCCTGGGCACTTGACTGGCACAGTCATCCGTCGGCATAATGGCGGCGTTAGCCGAGAATGTCCGACAGAAAGTCTACCCCAAACGGACATTATTATACACCTATTGAATAGCAGCACCAGTTTGCATTGTCTACATTGGATTAATCCGTAACAGATTGAATGAGATCATTTCATTTCCAGGGCCTGCTAAATAAACAATTTAAATGTCAAATGGGATCGAATATGCACAAATAAATACCACGTTGATTCTGAAATTGTTTGGATTCAGTCTGGCTCGCTGTGTGGCCTTATCTGTCCCACTATTGTTTGTGGAGACATGCTCTGATCAACTGACCGGATGCTCCGCTATAATTAAAATACATTTGCATCTGACTGGAAGTGTGCAGAGACTTTTTCCTGTTCCTTGGATACAGTGGTTTAAAAGCCTTGTATTTTTTTGCTCATTGACGCCCCTGGAAAACTTTTGCCTTTTCAGGCACATATCTCTGGTTTCCTGTCACTCACCTAAATGCCTGTGATTATGACATCATTGCTAAGGTTCACATTTATTGGACTGGCTGTCAGCAACGTACACTGTTACTAAAGGCCAACACATCCACAGCTTTATGTCCTGCTATCTTTCAGATCTGGACTGTCGGGCGGTTTCTGTTTTCCAAGTGTCAATTATTTCATCAAATTGGATTACGCCCTTGAGTGTTATTACTAGCAGATGTTGAGGCCTCAACATTTGTTTTAATTTAGTCCAATTCCATAGGATAATTGAATGACCAGGCCAATTTAATTAGCATACAGATATGATGCATAATGAATACACAATGATGTTATCTACACACATTGACTGCCCCATGTACTGTACAAAGCCTAAATGTGTTTTCTCATAGAATACCCACGTGTTCATCAGCTCGACATCAGAGCACCATTGAGTACAATGTAAAGCTACAACCCTTTGAGCTTCGCCACTCTATGGTGCTTCAATTCCACGACGGCATGTTTTAAGTGGAGGCGCCAAGCCCAGTTTCATGCTGTTTCATACAGAAGTGTCTCAGCTTTTTTTAATGAAGTCATGTGTTAAAGTCCCACATGTACATCCCGACTAATGGGTACAGCAGTTAACTTAGTCCCCAGTAACTCCCCAGCCTGCGAGCCAGTGGTTCAACTGAGGATTGGAGTGCTCCAACTAACCAGGCTCCCCTTGCACATAATTAGCAGCCCATAAATCACTCATGCTCTTACGCAAGCCGTGACTGCATATCAATGACGACAGATTGCAGTCTCACAGTGCCCTTAAGACAAAGCCCTCGACAACATGTTCACTGGCTTCAATATTCCCAGAGCATTTTTTTTTTACGCTGGTTGGAAAAGCTGAGCTTGAAGGAGCGTGAGGTGGATCCATGAACAAGTGGATGTAGTATCACTTCTCTCTTTAATACACAGACAGACACAAACACACACGCACACAAACACTCTCTTTCTTTCTCTCTCTCTCTCTCTCTCCCTCCCTCTTCTGCTGCCCTGCCTCCCTCCCACCTTCATAGTCTGACACAGCTGACTGGATCACTGGTCGGTATCACAAGGCCTCTCAGTGTGAGCTGGCAGGACCGTTCCATCAATGAAACGCCCTGGGTTCTGCATGCGCTGGCGACACACACACAAACACACACAGATACAGACACACATGCATACAGTGCACACAGACACACACACACACACACACACACACACACACACACACACACACACACACACACACACACACACACACACACACATACACACTCCTGTGTCATCGGTCAGACTGGGGCTGCCACTAAGTGGGTCAGGTCCAAAAAGCAGTAGCGGCACCTTTGTGTGTAAAGACACCCCCGCAAGGGGGATATTGTACGGAAGGCAAGAAAATGATTCTATTTTTTTCTCTCTCTTTGTACCGCTCCGTCTCTGTGGTCTCCGCACGGTCGCTGGGAGCACCTGCTCCTGTGGCGGCCGCTGCCTCCCTGCCAGGACCTCTGTCCACCTGAACCTAGTCACCAGCGCCCCTTCCGGCACACAGGAACCAATACACATTGGTACAACAGAGCTATCCATAGCCTCATACCTATGCTGCTTCTACAGTCTCCTGTGCCATTTGCACAGTCACTATATTGAATTAGCTTGTGAGTGCACAGATAGAGGTACGGCATTCTTAGCAATGAAATCCAGTTCATTGCACTGATTTCACACCTGCAATGGATTGTACTCGAGTGTTGTTGTTGTGGATGGATTCAATTTATTGCTAAAACCTTGATATTAAATTGTAATATAAAAGCACAAATTGGTTACATCAAACGCTGCGGCAACCGATTTACTAGCTTAGCCATTTATTTGCACAAATGTATGCTCCTGTTATTTCCTTAGCTCCACTTCCAATGTGTACAATGGATTTAAATCTGTCTGTGGAAAGACAAATATGGATTAATAGCAACCAATGACAAGAGGGGAAGCAAATCAAAAGCCCTGGCTCAACTGCCTTACTGAATCAGGCAGTAGGCCTTCGAAAACGAATCAATGAGTCTCGGAGTGTGTGTGTGTGTGTGTTTGTTTGTCTGTGTGTATTGTGCGCGAAATTGTGTGTGTTTATGTGTGTGTGTATATGAGCAGTGTTTTCCACTAGCGCCGGCTGTCGGCTACACAGCCAGACACACGCTCATTTTCAGCCGGGTACTTTTTTCACTTTAATTAACGAGGCTACTTTTCAATTCGCTAGTCAGAAAAAAGTCTGCCGAGCCCTCTCCCACTAGAATAAACGGTATGCATCTTCTAGCGGTCAATGATAGGACAGGCACCTGTCAGTCACAAAGTGAATGATAACAGGGAAACACTGCTGGTTTGACAGTCTGTCCCGCCTCCCGGTACCTGAAGAGAGAGAGAGAGCATGACGCTCCTTCATCGTCTTTGTGAGTCAATTCGCACGTCCCATATAATGTGGTTTTGATGATTCTAAATATATTCTTGCCGTTCATAAATCATAGAATGTAGTTATATGTCTATGGTATCGCATCAGGACAAGTAAACTAAAGATCTTGTTTCTATTTTCGAAATGAAGTCCATCAGGACCTGCCAGACAGCAGCTATATTTCCATTAACTTGTCCAGTGATTTTTTGTTGTTGTTGACAATTAGACAAGTTTGCATTGAAAATAGATGCAACAATTGCCTTCTAGGGTGCATTTCCATTTAACTATCTTGTATCGATAAAAAAAGCTAGACGTAATGATGTCACACCAGAAAATATTAAAATATTGCACAAAACATACAGTGTCAATTAAAAATGTAGTGCTTGAAGTGTTTCCATTACCCATTTAGGCAAATAAATTGGCGACAGCCTGTACGCCCTCCCACCTATCTGTTTCATGTCTCAGGTAGCCCGCGAAAGCCAGACTGGATAGAATGCAATAATTGACTAATATTTGCCATATTCTAATAATTATAATGAGCCAACGTATCGCCACGGTCCGTGCCATGGGGAAACTTCCTCTCCTGTAGATCTGGAATAATTGGATGGTGAAACTTTGTCTAATAAACCTGGGTCAACGAAAACCTGCCTAATGACAGAGTGAGTGACTCGTCGGTAGCCTACCGAATTGCTAAAGCTAACGATACTTACATGGTATTTTCAAAGATATTGATATAGATCTACTGATTAAATCAAAGTGTTGACAATGGAGTGGTCAACTGCTGCTTTCTGTGTAGCAAAGCCCATGTTAACCTGCTTCATTCTTCTATCTTACCTGTATTGCAGATAGCTGACAAAATGCCTCTTTAAAGGAATCTTGAAGCCAGTGGAAGTCAGCAGACTCTTACAAGATTATTTAAGAAGAAATCTGTGGGTTACAAAGAGAGATGTAAATAAAATGAATATTTTATTTGTCCTTCTCCCCCCTTTTTTTTACACTCCAAAAACAAACTTATGCATACGAAAAACAATTTACAGACACACACAAACAATGACTACATCTCATCTGCCCAGACCAGAATCCTCACACCCCCATCCCTAGTGCCTGCATTATTGTTGGAAAGGCATCACACACCTTGAAGCCATGCGTTGTATTTGATACCATTCCACCAATTCCGCTCCAGTCATTACCACGAGCCTGTCCTCCCCAATTAAGGTGCCATCAACCGCCTGTGACTGAGTCATTTAAATTGAGAGGCCACCAAAATAGAGTTTTTTCGGCAAAGAAATCTTAACAGGGGGATCCTGGCTGGCTACTTTTTCTTTTTGGCTGGCTACTCCATGTGATTGTGGAAAACGCTGTATGAATGTGTTTGTGACCCCACCATCACAGTACACAAGTTAATCCCACATCCTAAAACTATGAACCACAGTCTTCCAGAAGAATGAAGAAGATCATTACAAATTAGGCCAGGCTTTGGATCATGAGGCAAACAGGCATTCTCCAGCGATTCCTCCTGCCTCGGGTTGACCAAAACAGGCTTAGACCAACTGAACAATGACTGAGCTGCATCGCCCCAAACACCACCTATACGATACTGCACCAAACTTCGGTGTACTATTTTGAAGCTACTTTAGGATGATGACTGTTCATTATCATCTAAATCCTGACTTGAGGTATGTGGCCATAACTCTTTGTGTGAATCATATGTCAATGAAAATGGAGTTGTGCATGTTTCCCTAGTTGGTGTTCCGTCCAATGTCAAGAGCACCCTGAAAGGTTCTGAAGAAGTCAACTAGAGACTGCCTTGTCACAAAAACTACCAAGGCCAACATCAGGTGTGCGCGGTGACATTATTTTGGATTTGTCAGACCATGTCTTATTTTTACAGTTCTTGTGAAAGCAAAACACATTTCGGAATCCCCGATTTGTTGCAAACATACCAGGGCACGTAATTCAGTAGCGAAAACATCCTTACCCATTTCTACAACCTGAGAGCTCTTCATGGGCTAAAATCATTCCCGGGAAAGGAATTTCTCTTGAACTCACATGAGATGTTACACATGTCCATCATCATCATGACATTCGACGGGGATAGACAGGAGTGCTCCACATCCACTCTGCGATGTGAACGGGCATGCTTCAATGACTCTATCCCAGAGATGGCATCGAGTCCCATCACCCATAAAGTCTCCAGCCCGGCCTGTCTGTCAGTCTGTGTGTCAGTCAGTGGGCTGATAACATGTTCAAGGTGGCATGACTGCCATGGGATTGTGCCGGTGAATGTCAACCCTGATGGGAATGTGGCCATCCAAACGTTCCAGTTCATGAAGTGTGCAAATCGGAGGGTAGGGATGGAGAGATTGAAATGGAATCGAATAGAGTGCCATGGCCAGACCACTTCGACAGGCAGGAGTGGAGATGGGTGGATAGAGAGAGATAAAGCATAGAGAGAAAGGCGAGAGATGGAAAGAAGAGAGAGAGAGAAGAAGAGAGACAAAGACTGTACTAACTGAGACTGAGTGCATTTAACTGTGTTATCAAAGAGCTTCCCGTACCGGATGTGTACTCAACGGAATAAGCGCATGTCATGTACACAAGAGTTTAGCGTTCTCTCTTCCTCCAAGATGACTTTGAAGAGACGCCGCTGAAGTAGGAATTAAGTCCATACTGCCAACATCATACATTATTCATTCCAATCCCTCATAGGAATTGATAAACACTCTGTATACCCAGTCTTTATGCGTGTCATTTTAGCCTCAGGGCGTGAAATACAAGTTATTTTATTCAGTTATTTATCTCTTTCCCTTCCTTCCTGGTCTAACTATGGGAAGTTTCCAACATTGTGTTCTCAGAGATCCCCTACCCGCTGTTGATTTTTATCCCGGTTGCCATGGCAACTGGAGAGAGCGGGATTTGGGAGGTTAGACTTTTCACATTCATGAACTAGATCTCGGATTCTCTCGGGAATGAGTATCTTTTTTGTAAATCCTACCGGTCTTTAAATATCCACATTAGTCTTCAGTGTGCTAGGCAGCCTGGACACATTTCTTCACTTCTTCGTTTCTCCCACACTTCTGCAGGTTTTCTCTCCATCGCAGTAAGAAATGAGGCTACTTACAAAACTGTCTCATTTCGGGCCCACCGTAGTGGTATTACCACTATGATCCATATGCATTATGCACAGTAGGATGAGGATCTTACTTTGATGCATCGTGGCTGGCAATCTTTTATTTTTCACTGTCTACTTAACATTCTAGTCTCTTTCAACACAATATGATACGCTGTTGACAATCTGCGTCGTATAAGAGATCAGATCCATATTGATTTCCCTTCAGAAAAATGTATCTTATACATCAACGTCCATTCGGGAATCCATAACGCTTAGCTCTTCATGTTACACATCAATATTATCTTATCAGCTCTTGATACAATGTCAGAGCACTCCTAAATACACTTCATCAGCAGGCCTCTTTTTAAATGCTACATTCATATTTCCACCATTTGTTGTGACATAGTATTGATGATATTAACCACTGAGGGACTGATTACTCCCCTCATTTGTTAAAAGTAATGGGGGGACTTAATTGGCGGATCGGCTGAGCGGTTCCATTAAGGTTGAACTTAAAGGAACTGTGGGGACAGTAATGGCCCTCGTAACCCATGATGCCATCCGTCTTCCAGCTAATTAGCATGGGGGAGGAAGCGGCGGAGCCTTGAATGAATGTTACAGTATTCTCCATTATAAACTCAGCAAAAAAAGAAACGTCCTCTCACTGTCAACTGCGTTTATTTTCAGTAAACTTGTGTAAATATGTGTGTAAATGTGTAAATATTTGTATGAACATAACAAGATTCAACAACTGAGACATAAACTGAACAAGTTCCACAGACATGTGATGAACAGAAATTGAATAATGTGTCCCGAGAACAAAGGAGGGGACAAAATCAAAGGTAACAGTCAGTATCTGGTGTGGCCACCAGCTGCATTACTGCAGTGCATCTACTCCTCATGGACTGCACCAGATTTGCCAGTTCTTGCTGTGAGATATTACCCCACTCTTCCACCAAGGCACCTGCAAGTTCCCGGACATTTCTGGCGGGAATGGCCCTTGCCCTCACCCTCCGATCCAACAGGTCCCAGACATGCTCAATGGGATTGAGATCCGGGCTCTTCGCTGGCCATGGCAGAACACTGACATTCCTGTCTTGCAGGAAATCACGCACAGAACGAGCAGTATGGCTGGTGGAATTGTCACCTGCAGGAAGTGTACCACATGAGGGAGGAGGATGTCTTCCCTGTAACGCACAGCGTTGAGATTGCCTGCAATGACAACAAGCTCAGTCCGATGATGCTGTGACACACTGCCCTAGACCATGATGGACCCTCCACATCCAAATCAGTCCAACTTCAGAGTACATGCCTCGGTGTTACGCTCATTCCTTCGACGATAAATGCGAATCCTACCATCACCTGTAGTGAGACAAAATCGTGACTCGTCAGAGAAGAGCACTTTTTGCCAGTCTTGTCTGGTCCAGCGATCCTGCGAGGATGATCAGCTGTCCGTCCTGTCTCCATGTAGCGCAGTCTTAGGCATCTCACAGTACGGACATTGTAATGTATTGCCCCGGCCACATCTGCAGTCCTCATGCCTCCTTGCAGCATGCCTAATGCACATTCACGCAGATGAGCAGTGACCCTGGGCGTCTTTCTTTTGGTGTTTTTCAGAGTCAGTAGAGAGGCCTCTTTAGTGTCCTAAGTTTTCATAACTGTGACCTTAATTGCCTACCGTCTGTAAGCTGTTAGTGTCTTAACAACTGTTCCACAGGTGCATGTTCATTAATTGTTTATGGTTCATTGAACAAGCATGGGAAACAGTGTTTAAACTCGTTACAATGAAGATCTGTGACGTTATTTGGATTTTTACAAATTATATTTGAAAGACAGGGTCCTGAAAAGGGGACGTTTCTTTTTTTGCTGAGTTTATCTGTCAAGACAATGGGATAAGGTAGCAGACAACTGGTAACGTTCTGGGGTAGAATTCCCAAGTTTACCAGAAATCCTGGTTGGAGGATTCATTTACAAATGTTTTAGCCTTTCCAAAGTTTTAGAATCCGCGGTCAACTCTCAGCTAAGAACTTTTTTAACATCTCACTCTGTTCTTAATGTGCACCAATCCGGTTTTAGACCTGAACAGAGCACCGTTTCAGCTGCTACGCTCGTTTTAGATCAGGGGTGGCAAACTCATTCCATGGAGGACCTTGTGTCTGCAGGCTTTTGTTTTTTTCCTTTCAATTACAACCAGGTGTGGGGATATTTGTTTTTACTATTTAACAGCCTTAATCATCAATCAAGGACAAGGGAGAAGCGAAAACCCGCAGACACTCGGCCCTCCGTGGAATGAGTTTGACACCTGTGTTTTAGGTGATGAGTTAAAAAATCATAAAAAATATTGTTCTGCCTTATTTATAAACCGGTCCTAGGCATTCGACACTGTTGATCGTTACATTCTCATTCAAAGGTTAACTAAAATAGGCCTGGATTAGGCTTCTTGCAAGTGGTTTGGTAATTATCTGTCAGACAGGACACAATGTGTGATTTCTGATGGTGTTAAGTCTAGTTTCATGGATATTACAAAGGTGTACCACAGGTCCCAGTATTCAGTCCTTTTCTCTTTCCCATTTACATAAATAATATTGGTTTCTCTGTTAAAACTTGTAATATTCATCTGTATGCAGACGATACTGTTACGTATGCCATTGCTCCAACTGTAGACAAGGCGTTGTTGGAGCTGCAATCTAAATGTGTTGCCTTACAAAAAACCCTGGTTGGTTTAAAACTTGTCCAGGTCTAATACTGGAAAGGTCTATAAATATGGCAGCACAATGATTTTTTATGATCTAAACAATTTAACACAACATCTAAAGCATGCGTAGCATCTGAAACGGTGCTATATCCAGGTCTAAATCTGGAATACGACTAAATATATGTTGTTCTCTAATTCACACAAAAAAAAATCAAATGAACTACCTTCGATCAGGTTCCCGCCTTTAAATATCTGGGCATTTGGATTGGCAAGGATTTAACATTAAAAAACATACTGATGAGCTAGTTAAAAGCTAAGATTGAAAGTGGACTTCTTTTTTAGTAATAGATCGTGCCTCTCCCTAAACAGCAGGAAGCAGATTGTATAGTCAACGTTCCTGCCAGTTCTTGACTATGGTGACACCATTTACCAAAATGCAGCAACCACTACTCTTAAACCTTTGGATGCCATCTTCCATAGCACACTTTGCTTTATCACATGTTAGAGAGCTATCCATCCACATGTTGGAGAGCTATCCAACCACATGTTTGAGAGCTATCCAACCATATGTTAGAGAGATATCCAACCATATGTTAGAGAGCTATCCAACCACATGTTGGAGAGCTATCCAACCACATGTTTGAGAGCTATCCAACCATATGTTAGAGAGCTATCCAACCACATGTTTGAGAGCTATCCAACCATATGTTAGAGAGCTATCCAACCATATGTTAGAGAGCTATCCAACCATATGTTAGAGAGCTATCCAACCACATGTTAGAGAGCTATCCAACCATATGTTAGAGAGCTATCCAACCACATGTTAGAGAGCTATCCAACCATATGTTAGAGAGCTATCCAACCATATGTTAGAGAGCTATCCAACCATATGTTAGAGAGCTATCCAACCATATGTTAGAGAGCTATCCAACCATATGTTAGAGAGCTATCCAACCATATGTTAGAGCTATCCAACCATATGTTAGAGAGCTATCCAACCATATGTTAGAGAGCTATCCAACCATATGTTAGAGAGCTATCCAACCATATGTTAGAGCTATCCAACCATATGTTAGAGAGCTATCCAACCATATGTTAGAGCTATCCAACCACATGTTAGAGAGCTATCCAACCACATGTTAGAGAGCTATCCAACCACATGTTAGAAAGCTATCCAAGCGCATGTTAGAGAGCTATCCAAGCGCATGTTAGAGAGCTATCCAAACGCATGTTAGAGAGCTATCCAACCACATGCTAGAGAGCTATCCAACCACATGTTAGAGAGCTATCCAACCACATGTTAGAGAGCTATCCAACCACATGTTAGAGAGCTATCCAACCACATGTTAGAGAGCTATCCAACCACATGTTAGAGAGCTATCCAACCACATGTTAGAGAGCTATCCAAGCGCATGTTAGAGAGCAAGCACATGTTGGGCTGTTGCCAGAGTAGAGATGAAGGTAGCCTGTACAATTTGGTAGACAGTAACACTAACTAGAGCTGGGAAGATAAACAGAAAATGACCGACACCGACATTGCCCTTCTCTTACCGAAGCAATGTTGCTTACGTAGGTAATTTGGGTGATTAGGCTACACAACGTTCCTGCAGATTGTTTGGTTCTAAAACCATTATTTGGTCAACAGTAATGTGCATTAACCCGCTTCCTGCAATGAAAGTACTGTATATTCACTGTCCCTGTCTCGCTGCTGGCTCTCACACCCTATCGTACAGAGTGAAGGGAGAAATCCATTGTGATAACCACAAGCATACTGACAGCTGCATTTTGAAGTGTAATTATGGGAAAGACACAGTTCTTAAAACAACTACTGTTACTGTTGTTACAAAAGAGGAGAGTCTCAGAGTTATGTGAGTATACCAGTTATTTCCCAACTGTCAGTATAGAGGAAATACAACCACTTTACAAACAGAGTAAGCTTTGGTAATTGAGATGATGCGTCAGCGGAGCGGAGTGGAGAGCGCCATTTTCAGTAAATACATCAAGTAGCCTATGTAGGCCTACCAATGTAAAGTTTTGTTGGACATTCAATTTCGTGTTAGATCAATTGCATGCCTATCTCACAACAAGATCATATTTAGCAATATGTGGCACCCACAGTTTTACAAATTGGTATTCATTTGCATTCCAAGTAGAGTTGGAAACTAGATAAATCTGGAAACTACTTATACCCTGCTTACCTGTTCACAGGGTTGGTTAACTCTTGAGGTTCCTCGGGTCTCCACCAAACTAGGTGAATCTGGAAACTACTTATACCCTGCTAACCGGTTCACAGGGTTGGTTAACTCTTGAGGTTCCTCAGGTCTCCACCAAACTAGGTGAATCTGCTTTTAGTTTTAATGCACCTCACTGCTGGAACAATTTACAAAACTCATTACAATTGGATGTTCTGGTGCCGCTCGGGCAATTTAAACTATTGATTGAGGACCTAGTAGCTGAGGAATGTAACTGTTTTTCTTAAAATGTTGCTGTAATTCTATTTTATTTGACACTGGATTGATCACTGTTTTGTTTCATATTGTATGCGATTGTTGTGTTACTGTGACCATGGAACCCTTGTGAATGAGACCCTGGTCTCAATGGGGTTTTCCCTGAATAAACAAAGAATAAAGAGAACATTTCAAATAAATAATTCAGAGACTGCAGGATGCGGTTTATTGTATACATTTTTCAGATCTTATAATGAAAGTGTAAACAGAAATCACTCAGAACCACTTTATCCCAAATCCGAACCAATGTCTTTGTAATGGTATACATTATACTTTATATAGACACAGCAGTTACATTTAGCATTGGAAACTGACTGAAACTTTACTGAATGACAGTGTATAGCCCACGGTGTAATTACAGGGGTTAGGAATCAATTTGTGGTTCACTTGATTGCAGTGCATTCTCCTTCATATATTGCATCATTCTCCCCTGGTGTGCATCCCAGTGAGCATCAGTAGGCAGAAAGTAGATCCATCACTAAGGGCTGTAGATTGAATAACAACACAACATGGCAGTGGTTCTGACCAACACAGGAATACAGCCACATAGGGAATACCAGTTCAGTTTGAGTTTCACACTAATATTAAGAAGTGCATCTCGGGGTCATCTATATTTAATTTGGTGGGATGAAATGATGTGTGTGTGTGTGTGTGTGTCTGTGTGTGTGTGTGTGTGTGTGTGCGTGTGTGCGTGCGTGTGTGTGTGCCTACGCACATTCTCTTAATGTTGTGTAATATAGCAGCGCTCCCTTTTGGTTCAATTAAGACTCAACCATCCACTGCGGCTCAAACTCAGAAACACACTCATTAAATCCAACCTGAGAGACGTGTGTGTGTGTGTGTGTGTGTGTGTGTGTGTGTGCGCGTGCGCGTGTGTGTGCGCGCGTGCGGTGTGTGTGTGGGACCTCTCTACTGTCAGGTCTTTGGGGAGCTGTCCGAGCGACTAGTCGTTAATCAAGATAGACAGGAAGACATCCGTTCTCGGCATTCCCAGGATGACAACGTTCCGAGGTACGAAAAGGGAAGAGTACGGGTTCCCACGTGGGATTGTGTCTTTTCAAGGCCCCCAATTAGGCTGTAGCAGCTGTAGCACTGATGGAAACCAGCCTTACAACACACAGATGACTATGTAGAGGGAGATATTCTTTTGTTCGCTGGCCTGATATCATATGAGCTTACAATGCTGAGGATCACAGACCTAGAAAAGAGAGCCTTCACACAAGGTGATAACTTCAACGTTCTTTTTTGCATTAAGACACGATATTATAACTGCTCTGCTAGTGTTGTCAGAGCCATTCGTTTGCCGCAATGACCGTTACCTATACTATATTTCATGGTGATCAGCATGGCAATATAGTTTCATCTTCTAATGTTAAATAGGAAGGAATTATATAGGGTTACATTGATTATGTTGTTTATTGTCTATTTCTTCTCGTCTCATGACATTTGAGCTTAGTTATGACATATGAGCTTAGTTTGATGGGGACCAAGGAAGGCACTGTAGGCCTATATAATGTTGACGGTGGGGCTTAAGGGAAAAGTAGACTGGTAAAGAAAAATTAAAGGAAGGAGGCATCTGTATACTTTATTTGTACCAACCATAAATACAGCTCAATGTGTTTGATCTAGAAAGGGAAAACGGGAACATGACATAAAATCCAAATGGAACAACTGACAGCCCCATATGTCAGATGAGGGGAAAAGAAGTGATGAATGAGTCATTTGTGAAGTGACTCAATACGAAGCCTAGACAATAATGAGAGGCAGGTATATTAACAGCGGCGTACTGTAATGTCAAATTTGCAGTGCTCATATTCGTTGAATAGATCGACACCTCCCTACTCTGTGCATCTCCTCTGGAACATTAATGATCAATTTCCGACCAAACGTATTTATTCATGAGTGTATTACACCTGATTCCTCTCGTCGCTTGGTGATGCACTTCCTTAAGGATTATGTATCGAATCGCGTCTCCCTCCCACGCCACCAGCTGCCAACCTTGCTCTCCATTCGGCGTCGACTTTGAAAACCACACAGATTTCGTTTCGGATGATCATTTTCCAATTACATTTTAGTCATTTAGAAGACGCTCTTATCCAGAGCAACTTACAGTTAGTGCGTTCAACATATCACAGTCGTAATACACAAGATGGCGCCGACTGACAACTGTGTTTTTATGTCACCCTTCACTCTCTCCTTCTCTCTTTTTGTTGTTGTCATCGTCAAACATTTTGTTCCCCCCCCCCCCAAGACAGAGAGATACTCGGCTGTTTCCTGTAGCACTTGTCACATGCCGCCTGGTCCTTTAAGTGGACGGCTGTGATGTGTTTTGATGTGAGTGTGTGTGCCTGTATAGAGAGATGAATTTCAGTCAGCCTAGAAATGTTAGTGTTATCAAGGGAAAAGTGCATTGACTGCAGCTCTGCACTGCACAAGGGCTGAAGCTAACTAACACTTAGCAACCTGTGAGGAGGCGTCCGTCAGGCACAGACTATGTCCTACGTCAAGGTGCTCCAACTCTGGTTCTGGAGAGCTGCTTCGCTCCAACCCTTCAGTATAACACCTTCTGCCCCTACCTCAGCTAATCATGGTCCAAATTGAAGAATATGATTAGTTTGAATCAGGTGTCTTAGTGAAGGGCTGATATAAAAGCCTGTAGCTTTACTGGACTGGAGTTGAAGAACCCTTCCCTCAGGAACTTATTTTCCCATCTCCCTTCCCTCCTTTACTTCAACTAAATTGAAATGGATTGACAGAGGTACTCCTCTTAAGGGGCTAGATCAGTAGGTCCAATTTCCACCAATTGATTTGATTACGTGTCATTAGCCTGTACGCCATCAGCTCGCCCTGCAGACCAGCTAGCTCTTTAGGAATGTGGACGTTGAAGTGTGAGTATGGATTTAGAGAGATAGCCTTTAGCCCAGACTACCAACACTGCTGCTCCTCGCCTTACCTCAGCCCACCTCAGAGTGGAGATAGCATCGCTTCCCTCATCATCACCTCAGTCGATGAGATCGTCAGGATAAGTCAGTATCCCCCCACCCCCCCCCCACCCCCCGCCCCGTATACCGTCCCTCACTGAAGGATATGAAGTTTTAGCGCCGGGCCGTCCTCTCACTGGGGAAATATAACTTGGCCGTCTATTGCATTACAGTTTTCTAAAGCTGTGCATTAGGAGGTTATCAGGTTCCCTGAGGTAGAAGGATGAGGTGGGGGGGAATGGTGGGGCAGAGGTGAGTGGGGGTTAGCAATTTGCCCTGTGGTTTTAAGAGGCAGGAAATAGCTACCTCAAGAGGGCATCGGAAAAAGTGTCGGGGAGGGGGAACCGTGTAACAACCCTAGTATAACGGTACGAGGGAGAGAGAGTCAATCAGAGTGTAGTGAGGGACTCTCCGTTGGCTGCCCCTGACCACTGTATTCTCCGGGGAGCATGTTTTGTTTTCCATTAAGAATGGAGTTATTGTTTGTGGAGCAGCACCCGCGGCAGCAGCCCCCCCCCCTTGCCTGTGTGAGCTGTGTGTGGTCGTGCATGAATGTGTGTGTGTGTGTATATTCCTGTGTGTGTTTACGTGCCTATGTGTGTGTGTTTGTGAAAAGGTAGACTGATATATGGCGTGCTCTAATGGGGCGCTTCATGTTATTCACATCTTGCAGAGGCCCCGGCCCAGAGATCCATTTGTTTGACTCAAGTAGCACTTTAATTGACTAGGCCTCCCATCTCGATAGAGATAATCACCAAAAATGTCAGGCCTAACCATCTGCCGGGCCACTGCCATGAGAGAAGTGATGGGGGAATAGGGTCGGACGGACATGGATCTTTATAAAAGTGAAAGGCAAGCCATCGAGTCAGGCTGATTGATTTGCAGATCGCTCAGTATTAGCCCGGAACACTATCTATCCATGATGTGGAATTACTAGACGTGATCTCGATTGAGCGTTCTATTCATCTGACGTCTTTATGATGTTTTTTAGCAACGCATGAGGAGACATGTAATGAATGGTTAAGGTGTGTATGTTAATTTTCCTATGAAGTGTCCCTGTGCCTCATAGAGCTTCTAAAGCTTTGTCTGTTATTGGGTCAACCGTGCAGCATGTCAGCGTAACATATTTTTTTAAATACATAGAGAGATAGCTAAATAAATATTATAGCAATGGCTTATTCTTTATAGGTAAATATTTACTTACAACGTATACAACAACAGGCATAAAAACCACAAATCTCGCTCGGCTACTGACACATTTGTGAACAACCGGCTCAATTCGGTACTATATAGCAACATTTTAAATTGTGTTTTTTACATTGGATAAACGTACTCAGAGCTATAAAATAGTATATCAAACACTACCTTTGAGGAACAATGGGAAAGTAATTCTGCTTTGAATGTTGATAAACTCGGAACCCCACTTTTGAGAAAATGGCCCTTGAATTATTGGTACACCTACTGGAGAGCTCTTCTTTGTCTCCACCTATTCAGCATCGGTCACACCCTCTTAAGCTTTAGCCCCACCCATCTCCCAAAGATTGAAAGACTAAAGGCTGGTTTATACGACAGGTGTGTTTGTAAATTCAATCTGCAGTGCCAGAGTGTGCTCAGATCGTTGTCAGATTGTCCGTTTGTAAATTCAGAGCGTTTCGCTCTCGGAGCGTTCGGAGCGCGCACTGGACGCTCTGGCCGATGAGTAGGGTTGATCCAAACGTTCTGACCTCACAACGGCAGTCAAGCATCCAAGCTAACTGGCTAACGTTAGCTTGCTTGCTAGCTACTTCCAGACACGAATGAGAGAACAACTCACTCAGCGTTTGTGACTGTAACTGTGCTGCAGGCAACAATTTAATAAGGTTTTTTTTTTGCCAACATTTACTGACACCAGCCATACTCAACGGGTGTTGAGCGTTCTTAAATTCATCAGTTATTCTGCGCTCTGGCACACTCAGATAAGAATGCTCTGAAATCGGAGTAGATAGCCAGAGCAAATTTACCAGCTACGTCTATCAACAGTTGTCGCAGTGACATCATGAACATTCTATTGAAATGTTTATTTGCATAGTGGAGTCTTTTGTTAAGACATGTAGCTAACTAGCTAGCTAGCTAATCAATGAACCATAATCCCAACTCATGATGTTAGTACCCTGCATGAATCTGCAGGTAGCTAACCAACCAGGTTCAATGTTAGCTAGCTAAAATTAAGCTATAACTAGCAAAGCAAATGGCTCTGAGGTACGAATAATATTACTACACAGATCATCCACATAATGTTAGATATGTAGCTAGCTCCTTAGCTATCATACTCTAATTCCACTGATTTCAAAACTCGGTCCTCAAGAAAATGGAGAGGAACTCTTATGTAATTCTACTACGTGATGTCTTTCAAAAAAGCCTCGTTAGAAAGGATAACCTACACCTACTGACCAGGTAATGTTATAGACAGAAGCCTGCGACATGGCAGACCAATCCAAATCTCAGCCTATCACGGCCAGAGGGAAGGTTCCTGACTTTTTCTGTGGCTAAACCAACTAGGCTCGTCATTTAACAATTTTGTTCGTATTTACAGATGGCATCCAAGTTTGTTATTAAGGCACATAAAAGTTTGCATGTTCTAGAAGGTATTTCTGCCCCAAAAATGCATTTTGTTTAAAAAAAAAAATTACGTTCAAATGGCTCTCTTGGGAAGTAGTCACCCGCGACATACGCCTAGTTTCCTGAAACAGGTCATATTTTATTGATGGATCCGGTACAAGACTTAACACAACAGAATGGATGAGTCTATGTAGAAGGACTGACAACTGTGAGCAGGGACTGTTCTCCTAAGACCATTCTACGTCCCATAATGGAGGCCTGAACTTTAGTATTAAGGGCCATTTTGAACAGGCACGGAGCACAGAGAAGTAGCAATGGCCATTTCTCTTAAGAACAATGTGGCCGCCAAAATGGCCGCCTGCCACATGATGCCACATGGTCCAGTCACCCTCATGCCACTCATTCCTCTTTGTAATGGACTCGGTAGGAAAATGTCCATAAATCATCTCTATGACTCACTCATAGTGTGCAGTGTTGATCATTCTACTCCCCATGGTCTTCCTTTCAGTGACTTACTTGCAAATTGTGGAGTTCTTGAGGTGTCAAAAACAAGTGTTTACAGGAAATATGAAAAATGAATTGTTATAGATTTGTTACATCCCTGGATGGGCTGTGATTTGGTCCAACCCACACAAAATATCCCCAAATCAATAAGGTGTGTGTGTGTGCGTGTGCGTGTGAGTGTGCGTGTGTGTGTGTGTGTTAGAGCTGGGACGATAAAACTAAAATTATTGACACCGACCATACCGATCACTTATAAGTAGCCTATACTACAGAAATTAAGTTTAAAGTGAAATATGATTGCTAATATGGGTGATTGTTAATGGGACAATTGATGGCTACAACCATCAAACTAGTAACAGTAATTTAGGATAATAATTAAAAAATATATATATATTCTAGTGTGTGTGTGTGTGTGTGTGACTGCACGCTTAAGCTAATTGAAATGTATGAGAGCCCTAGTTAAATGATCTGTGCAGGCAGAGCTCGAGAGTGATTGCAAACATATGGAACAGTTTCTTAAACAACTGAAACATCTGCACAACGCCTCTCTCTCTCTCTCCCTCTCTCTCTCTCCTCTCTCTCTCTCTCTACCCTTTCTCTCTCTCTCTCTCTCTCTCTCTCTCTCTCTCTCTCTCTCCCTCTCCCTCTCCCCTCTCTCTCTCTCTCTCTCTCTCTCTCTCTCGGTGTGTGCGGGTTGCATTACGTTTAATAATGTTTTAGTGCTCAAACACAATTATTCCATCCATGTCAATGCGCACACGAGAATATATCTTGCCACATATTGAAAGGCAGCTAGCTGTGTGAAAAATAGCTTGCCAAGGAAGGAGAGGGAAAAGAGGATTTAAAAACATATGGCAGACTGGCAGCGCAAGCAAAACGGGCGCCAGCACGTGAAGTGATGGACTGGGTGTCGTGTATGCGTGAGCATAAGAGACAGAGGTAGACAGAGAAACAGAGAGCTTGATAGAGCGTGAAAAAGGGAGTGAGGGAGGGAAAGAGAGAGAGCTGAAGGGAGGAAAGAGAGAGAGAGAGATGGAGGGAGGGAGGGAGGGCGAGAAGGAGAGAGAAAACTCATAGTTCGGCAGGTGCTGTTCCAATTCATATTTGGGTATTTTGGGATATTTTAGGCAGGGCCCTATCTAAATTATTAAGGACCTCGGGCATGTCTGGAATTGTATGTGGTTGTGTGTGAATGTGTGTCTGGGAAGAGTGCACATGTATGTTTGTGGGTGTGGGTGTGGGAGTGTTAATGTATCACGGGGGTTGGCGTACGTTTGACTGTATTCAAATACAATGAACGATATGAGCTCAATGTTCTGGGGAAATGCTCTCTCTCTCTCTCTCTCTCTCTCTCTCTCTCTCTCTCTCTACCTCTCTCTCCCTCCCTCTCTCTCTCTTTAATAAGCTATTGACACGTTGTTTAGTGATGACTGGGGGAGTTAGGTAGCTCATATTGTCTGAAATGAGTCACCGTGGTGTTTCTAACCACAGTGACAGGTAGACACAGAGGCTCGCTCAATTCAAATTGCTCCATTTAATTGGTGATCTCTGTTGGGTAAGTGTGCAGGTAAGTGTACTATTTAGAAAAATACTGTCTGCGGCGGCTACACAGTCTATTATTGGCATACTTACTCCCTCCCTAAGGTGTAGCGTAGCTTCATTCATATTCTCCTCATGCGGGCTGCACACCCTTGGCATAATCCAGGAGTCGGACTCATCATTAGAGAACGGGGAAGTATGAGTTGGGCTACGCAAGTACACCTTCTGATTTAGTTAGTGTCTGTCGACGCGGGATACCATAGTCCAGATTGGGCGGCGTAATGGGACGCTGTCACTTTTTGATGGCTTACTCACTATCCTCTGTGTTACATGCGGTACTGCGGAGCTAGCTACTGATTCACTTGGCATCGTTCTTTTAGTAATTATAATGATGCCCAAATTGACCTGACATTGAAGAATAAGGAAAGAAGAGGTTCCGGAACAGTACTGTTCATTGTTTGCGGTTCAATAATTTGACATCACATAATTTAAATGACGAGGTCTTGGTATAATAGGATGAACAAGCCTTAACTACAGTATGACTGAACTACCGCTGTCACGCTGGGCTCCAGAGTGGCGAAGGCGTCTAAGATACCACATTTCAGTACGAGAGGTGTCACTGCAGTACCTGGTTCAAATCCAGGCAGCATCACACCCGGCTGTGATTGGGAGTCCCATAGGGCGGAGCACAATTGGCCCAGCGTCGTCTGGGTTTTGCCGGGGTAGGCCGTCATTGTAAATAAGAATTTGTTCTTCACTGACTTGCCTAGTTAAATAAAGGTTAACAAAAAAAAATTTAAACTCTCATCTTGTCACCTCAGTATCCCCTTGTTAGGCGGTTTAGGCTCATATTGTGACAACAATGCTGTTACCTTACAAGCATGGCTGGGGGCAGCGAAACCTACTGCTTCTGCTCACAAATACAAGACTGTCTGTGTAAAGAATTTGTCTCTTTATTCAGTTTCCAAAATACATTTTGAGACCGTAAATATGTATTTTTTCTTGACAAAGCGACATGTCTAATTCTGGTCAATTCTGTTCGAAGTTTATCACTGTCACCTGAAGGATAAGCTATTCTGACAGGAAGGCTGAGCCTGTATGAAGTATGGGCTGTATTATGTTGGTTTGACATTGAAAAGGTTAAACCATTCACTTTCCAAAAGGAAATGTAGTTTGGGAATATGTTTTGCACTCAGTTTCCATCACGAATGTTCTACTGCACCAGAAACTCAATAGACACAAAACATCCCTCACGTCATTAAACAATGATAAAGCTTTTGAATAAATGATTACACGATCTTCATTTCGTCAGGTATGTCCTGCGAGTGAATTGCATGCCTGTACCCCGACAAGACTTTTCCACAATTTTGATGGACGCCCTCGTGGAATGTTGTGTAAGTCAACACACGGAACACTTCCATGAAGTGTTACCGCAGAACGCCTTCAATATATGAATCAACTGTAATCAATGTATTGATGCGGACAACCTCCGCTGCTCCAGGTTGGTCGGAGCAAATGACGTGCGTTTCTGCCGGTGGGTTTCTATACTGATTACTTTTGAGTTCTCAACGTCTTTCATAATGTACATAGAAAGGCCTGCTCGTCGGGTGTCGTTTTACACGATCATCCTGATTCCCGTCACAAAAGTGTACTGCACTCTGTGTGTATACCTATTGATTAAAACATTAGGCCCACTTGCTTTGAATGGAGCGGCTTATTTTGTCCTCATTTTTTAGAATGGGAACCCTTTTCTGGCTATGATTAGGGATTCTTAGTGTGCGCTCACACAATCTGTTTGCGGTGTGTGTGTGTGTTTTTGTAAGCGTGAATAGTGTTTGTGTATATGCCTATGTCTGTGTGTATATTGTGTTTTTGTGCATTGTATGTCTCTGTGTGCGTGTGCACCCGTGACTTGTGTTTGAGCCTGTGTCTGCGGACGTGTAATCCATTTGTTTAAATACATTTGACATGTTCATTAAGCCGCTAAGCCACACACCCTCACTTTTTCCCCTCTCGGAAAGCGGCTTTTTGCGCCGCGCATCGGCTGTAATTACCGTGCTCCACAAATGAGGGGGATGGCACCGAGAGCACAGCAGAGAGAGATGCTTCATGGCTGCCTGCCAGCCTCTCCTTCCTCTATCTCCTCCCTCTCCTTTCTCCTTACAATGACATCACAGCAATCAGGAACCATGGGCCCCGCTATTCAGTCATAACACAGAACCTGAAATAAGATGTTTCGGATGAGAGAGAGAGAGGTTTAAAAGCAATGAAATTATGATGAATTTTTTCTATTAGTTCAATCTGTGAATTTTAATGTCTTCTTTTTTCCCAGCTCTTACACCATACAGAAACTGGTTTTGCATGAATACGTAGCAAGACACCGGAGGAACACTGAAATAATACATCATATATTTCACTCAAAGGCAGACATTCATGTACAATACCCTCTATATGGCCCTTCATGTAGTGTTGAAAATCTGCAATAGACAAATCAACCCACCAAATCAACCCCCCCCCCCCCCACCCCCATATTTGTGTTTCTGGAGAAAATCATCTTTAAGTCTGTCGTCATTTCTGTTCGTTGGTGAGGGGATTTAGGGACTGTCTGCCCATCCGTCCTTTCTCCTGGCGAGGCTGGCACTGCCAAGTTGACGCTGTGCCCGGCTGTTGGGCTGGTATCTGTGACCATCTTCCTGCGCCAGCACCATGATTACCATGATCTGTTTCGGCAAGAGTATTACACAACCACCTGGAGAGAGATGAACACCTGGACACTTAGGCCCTGCCCAACCCACAATAACAGGCTTTACAGCCTACACACTAGTCATATAGCATGTGCAAGTAATTACGCATTCTGTAGGCAACTAAAGGGACTTATAGGCAATACTATAAAATAACAGGCTTTTCTCACTATCCAGCCATAGTGCATGGAGAAATTATGCGTCGTTTAGGGAGGCATTAAGTTCTCTATAGGCAAGACTGTAACATTAGAATCATGGAATAGGTTCATGGAATTGACGTTCTGTACAGGGCACATTGTTATGTGCGACGGAGGTGAGTTGGACCGATGCTCTTGTGATGAGGTAGCCCTGTCGGTGTGATAGGAATTTCCTTTGGGCCTAATGGTTAAGAAGTTGGTTTCTCATGCCCGAGACCGGGGTTCAGAACCCACCTGTGACACGTAGGTCTGGTTACTAAGGAATGAAGTGAACTGGAAGAGCTGAACACGATGTGCTGGTTTGTTGCATTAGCCTTGTAAAGGGTAAATTGCTTAAATCTGAAAATCAAACATGTAATTAACAACTGGCCCAGGATATTACCTAAGCAGTTCATGTAAAATGCCCTTGCTAAATACTAATGCATATATACATGCACCGTATGCAATATGTAGCTGTAATTACTCATGAGAATCGGCCTGCTTTCTGGAACATTCAATCATTAATAATGTATGCTGGTTAACTATGTAACAGACGCCCAATGCGTTATTTAGGAGTATTACCATCCGATCCAAACTTAAAATAGATTTCACAATGAATATAGCAATTATCTAACCCAACCTACTTAGGAAACGTACTCTCACCTGCAGAGCCGTTCCCTGGGTACGATTTCATCTGGATGTCGGGTTGCACTTATCCAGTATATTTTGACAATGGTGCCACGCTGTCAAAACCACCCACACCCACTGTTAGGGTTGTTGTTATCTATCAACCAGCGACTGTCTGTCATAAGCGTCGAAAGGATTGGACCAAGGCGCAGCGGGTATAGTGCTCACCTTCTTTTATTAATGAGTAAAGTGAACACTTAAACAAAAACTAACAAACGACAAAACAACAGTTACGTAAGGTACTAAGACTATACGAAAAAACAACCACCCACAAACCCAAAGGAAAAAAGGGCTGCCTAAGTATGGCTTCCAATCAGAGACAACAAAAGACACTTGCCTCTGATTGGAAACCATACTCGGCCACACATAGAAAATAAACATAGAAAATGAAAACTAGAACCAATCCCCTCTAAACAAACCAACCCCAAAACACACAAAACAACAACCCCCTGCCACGCCCTGACCATACTACAATGACAAATGACCCCTTTACTGGTCAGGACGTGACACTGTCTGGAGCACAGGGAAACCAGTTGAGTAGACTCTGTAACCAATCAATGTCTTTAATTAAACAATTAACTCCTGAGGTGTAACTGAGTCCCGGCAGAGAACGACACCCGGGGGATGAAAATTGTTTATCTTGAGGGTGGGAATGCTGAAAAGGACTCAGTATTTCACTGCTCGATTGTGTAATTTGGTTCGGTTGGGTGTGCACTGCATGTGAAATATTCTATCTTGGCAAATTTGATGGGAGAATATTGTATTATTGTTATGTTGTCTCATGATCTTCACACATTCATGTTTTCCTATTCAGACGAGTAGAAATGAAAGCGAAATCACTGACCTAAACTAATTCATGTTATGTACCACCAAAATATGACAAAATTAGCTCAGTGAGAATTGCTGATGGGATCAAGGAATTCAACACCCCCCAAGTTTTGAAATCCTTTCTCCCCCCTCCCATTCAATGCACTCTGTAAGCCAACCGTGATCTTTCCCTGAACTGTCATAACTACGGCTCCAGTAACGTTGCAATTACTGAGCAAGCATGTTCAAAAAACACCTCCGCTCCACAACTTCATATTCAATATCACCCATTAAGCATCGTCCCTGACCCCAGTCCAGACCCACAGTGAAAAAGAAAAACCTGTCTTACTTAATATTATCTATCATAAAGCATGTCTGATGTGGTGAGGAATGAAATT